>NW_027285297.1:0-70323 GCF_040894005.1 Engystomops pustulosus | reverse complement strand
AGTCTCCATGTCTCCTCATGTATCTGCTCCAGTCACCTCATACACTGCAGACATGGCTGATATATCATATATAGAGGAATTATTACCATAGGAGATCATGTACTCACCATGTCTCCTCATGCATCTGCTCCAGTCACCTCATACACTGCAGACATGGCTGATATATCATATATAGAGGAATTATTACCACAAGAGATCATGTAGTCTCCATGTCTCCTCATGTATCTGCTCCAGTCACCTCATACACTGCAGACATGGCTGATATATCATCTATAGAGGAATTATTACCACAGGAGATCATGTAGTCACCATGTCTCCTCATGTATCTGCTCCCAGTCACCTCATACACTGCAGACATGGCTGCTATATCATATATAGGGGAATTATTACCACAGGAGATCATGTAGTCACCATGTCTCCTCATGTATCTGCTCCCAGTCACCTCATACACTGCAGACATGGCTGATATATCATATATAGAGGAATTATTACCACAAGAGATCATGTAGTCACCAGGTCTTCTCATGTATCTGCTCCCAGTCACCTCATACACTGCAGACATGGCTGCTATATCATATACAGGCGGTCCCCTACTTAAGGACACCCGACTTACAGACAACCCATAGTTACAGACGGACCCCTCTGCCCCCTGTGACCTCTGGTGAAGCTCTCTTGATGCTTTACTATAGTCCCAGACTGCACTGATCAGCTGTGAGATGTCTGTAATGAAGCTTTATTGATAATTCTTGGTCCAATTACACCAAAAATTTTGAAACTCCAATTGTCAGTGGGGCAAAAGAAAAAAAATTGTCTAGAACTTCCATTATAAAATATACAGTTTCGACTTACATACAAATTCAACTTAAGAACAATCCTCCAGACCCTATCTTGTATGTAACCCGGGGACTGCCTGTATATGAGAATTATTACCACAGGAGATCATGTAGTCACCATGTCTCCTCATGTATCTGCTCCCAGTCACCTCATACACTGCAGACATGGCTGATATATCATATATAGAGGAATTATTACCACAGGAGATCATGTAGTCACCATGTCTCCTCATGTATCTGCTCCCAGTCACCTCATACACTGCAGACATGGCTGATATATCATATATAGAGGAATTATTACCACAGGAGATCATGTAGTCACCATGTCTCCTCATGTATCTGCTCCCAGTCACCTCATACACTGCAGACATGGCTGATATATCATCTATAGAGGAATTATTACCACAGGAGATCATGTAGTCACCATGTCTCCTCATGTATCTGCTCCCAGTCACCTCATACACTGCAGACATGGCTGCTATATCATATATAGGGGAATTATTACCACAGGAGATCATGTAGTCACCATGTCTCCTCATGTATCTGCTCCCAGTCACCTCATACACTGCAGACATGGCTGATATATCATATATAGAGGAATTATTACCACAAGAGATCATGTAGTCACCAGGTCTTCTCATGTATCTGCTCCCAGTCACCTCATACACTGCAGACATGGCTGCTATATCATATACAGGCGGTCCCCTACTTAAGGACACCCGACTTACAGACAACCCATAGTTACAGACGGACCCCTCTGCCCCCTGTGACCTCTGGTGAAGCTCTCTTGATGCTTTACTATAGTCCCAGACTGCACTGATCAGCTGTGAGATGTCTGTAATGAAGCTTTATTGATAATTCTTGGTCCAATTACACCAAAAATTTTGAAACTCCAATTGTCAGTGGGGCAAAAGAAAAAAAATTGTCTAGAACTTCCATTATAAAATATACAGTTTCGACTTACATACAAATTCAACTTAAGAACAATCCTCCAGACCCTATCTTGTATGTAACCCGGGGACTGCCTGTATATGAGAATTATTACCACAGGAGATCATGTAGTCACCATGTCTCCTCATGTATCTGCTCCCAGTCACCTCATACACTGCAGACATGGCTGATATATCATATATAGAGGAATTATTACCACAGGAGATCATGTAGTCACCATGTCTCCTCATGTATCTGCTCCCAGTCACCTCATACACTGCAGACATGGCTGATATATCATATATAGAGGAATTATTACCACAGGAGATCATGTAGTCACTATGTCTCCTCATGTATCTGCTCCCAGTCACCTCATACACTGCAGACATGGCTGATATATCATATATAGAGGAATTATTACCACAGGAGATGATGTAGTCACCATGCCTCCTCATGTATCTGCTCCCAGTCACCTCATACACTGCAGACATGGCTGATATATCATATATAGGGGAATTATTACCACAGGAGATCATGTAGTCACCATGTCTCCTCATGTATCTGCTCCCAGTCACCTCATACACTGCAGACATGGCTGATATATCATATATAGAGGAATTATTACCACAAGAGATCATGTAGTCACCAGGTCTTCTCATGTATCTGCTCCCAGTCACCTCATACACTGCAGACATGGCTGCTATATCATATACAGGCGGTCCCCTACTTAAGGACACCCGACTTACAGACAACCCATAGTTACAGACGGACCCCTCTGCCCCCTGTGACCTCTGGTGAAGCTCTCTTGATGCTTTACTATAGTCCCAGACTGCACTGATCAGCTGTGAGATGTCTGTAATGAAGCTTTATTGATAATTCTTGGTCCAATTACACCAAAAATTTTGAAACTCCAATTGTCAGTGGGGCAAAAGAAAAAAAATTGTCTAGAACTTCCATTATAAAATATACAGTTTCGACTTACATACAAATTCAACTTAAGAACAATCCTCCAGACCCTATCTTGTATGTAACCCGGGGACTGCCTGTATATGAGAATTATTACCACAGGAGATCATGTAGTCACCATGTCTCCTCATGTATCTGCTCCCAGTCACCTCATACACTGCAGACATGGCTGATATATCATATATAGAGGAATTATTACCACAGGAGATCATGTAGTCACCATGTCTCCTCATGTATCTGCTCCCAGTCACCTCATACACTGCAGACATGGCTGATATATCATATATAGAGGAATTATTACCACAGGAGATCATGTAGTCACCATGTCTCCTCATGTATCTGCTCCCAGTCACCTCATACACTGCAGACATGGCTGATATATCATATATAGAGGAATTATTACCACAGGAGATGATGTAGTCACCATGCCTCCTCATGTATCTGCTCCCAGTCACCTCATACACTGCAGACATGGCTGATATATCATATATAGGAGAATTATTACCACAGGAGATCATGTAGTCACCATGTCTCCTCATGTATCTGCTCCCAGTCACCTCATACACTGCAGACATGGCTGATATATCATATATAGAGGAATTATTACCACAGGAGATGATGTAGTCACCATGTCTCCTCATGTATCTGCTCCCAGTCACCTCATACACTGCAGACATAGCTGATATATCATATATATGAGGATTATTACCACAGGTGAAAATGCATACCTCCCAACCATCCTGGCTTTGACGGGACAGTCACGGTTTTATTCCTCTGTCACGTCGCCACAGGAGGTTGAGAGATTGTTACGCTGTTCCTGTCATTGTCCCAGACCAAGAGACAAGTTCTCATCTCCGGGTCCCTGAACACACTACTATAGATGTAGCGACAGCTTGGTTGCAAGGCAGTGAGCTGAGAGTTCCCAGCTCCCTCCTCCTCCTCCTCCTCCCCCGGGCCGGTCCTCCCTCCTTTGTGAGCTGTGCCTTAGTGTCTCCAGTCAGTGCAGGTATCATCACGGGGTGGCACCAGGAGAGGTGACTCTGCCATACACACCGGAGACTCCTCTGCAGCTCCTGGTAGTTGTGAAGGTGCAGGGGGAGGGTGGCAGCACAGACAGAGGCTACATCACTGCCTTCTGTGAAGCCCCAGCAGCTGCACACCTCTACAATGACCATCTCCACAGCAGGGATGAGGGAGGACAGCCACTCGCATCATACAGTAAGTAATGTCAATGTACTGTATGATAGAAGACATTCATCAGGGCTTGTGTGTCAGTTTTGTGACGTACAAGCCCTTAAATTATCGCAATGCCTTGCAAACCGCCAGACATTGCGATTATTTTGCTCCTCAAACCATCTCCACACCAAGAGGGCATGAAGGAAATGCGGACAGCGCCGCCTGCACCCTCGCTAGAACCTGTCAACTTTCATGATTGAAAGTTTGCAGGTTACTAAGCAATTCCACACCTTTCTGATTTTAGCCGATCTATAACAATGTGCACATTGTGATATATGATGTGGAAAATCCCCATATACTTCCACACTGCAGTATGGCAGTATATGGTAGGATCAATCAGGCAACCCAGGGTTAAAGTACCCTAGGTGGCTGAAAAATGAAAAAAAAATAAATAACTTAAACCCATAATATTTAAAATCACCCTCCCATCCCTAGAACTGTTATAAATATAAATAAACAGTAAAATTCATAAACACGTTAGTTATCACCGAGTCCCACGAATGCCTGATCCATCAAAATATAATAATGGTTGTTCCCAGAGTTTAACTCCATAACGGAAAATAGCTCCCAAGTTAAGAAATGCCGATTTTTTGCCATTTTGCAAAATATAAAAGATGTAATAAAAGTGATCAAAAGGTCGTACAGTGCTAAATATGGTAGCATTGAAAATGGCACCACTCACAGCTCTGTACATCGAAGTATGAAAAAGTTCTCTTAGGAAACCCTGTGATCATAGCGACCCAAGGAATAAAATAGACAAGTAATTTGGGGCGCGCAGTGGAAGCTGTAAAAATGATGGGCACAAGAAAATGGTGCAAAAGCATTTTTTCACCAATTTCACTACATTTGGAATGTTTTCCCCCTTCCCAGTACACGAAATGGAATATTAAATACCGTCACTATAAAGTGAATTTTTTTACGCTGACAACAAGCCGTCACACAGCTCTGTGCAGAGAAAAATATAAAAAGCTTGCGATTGAAAAATGCAAAAATGAAAAAGGGCATTAGTGACACAGGATTAAACTAATGTCTCTAACTCCATACCAGACCAATGCAGACAATTCAGATGGTGCCCAGAAGCAGAGGGGCAAGTGTGGGCATTCTTGAGGGCACCATTGCATATGTGCATACTGCATGTATACACATCAGGGTGCGATCTAACATACCACAGTGTTTACACATGCAACACTCAAACATGGGGGCAGGCCTCGGCCCGATCTCATTTGCGTTTCCAGTGAAACGCATGTGATTGCTTACTGATCACATGTGTTTAATTGAAAACATAAATGCGATTAAATCGAGGATCGCACAATACACTAGCGTTACGTTTGTAAATGCAGCACTAGTTGTACGTGTAACCGCACTCCGAATCTTTCAAAAATAATGTGGATCACCTTTGTAAAATTTAGCTTTGAAAGAAAGCAATCACTGAATAGTGGGAAGGGGCGTGGCTAGGGGTGTGACCAAGGGCGTGGTTAATGTACCTCTTTCTATTTTTGAAAAGTTGGGGGGTATGGGTAATGTAGTCACCATGTCTCCTCATGCATCTGCTCCAGTCACCTCATACACTGCAGATATATCTCATATACCCCTCACACCACAACTGACTACACTGTGCCCCCCACATATATCTTATATACCCCTCATACCACAACTGACTACACTGTGCTCCCACATATATCATATATACACCTCATACCACAACTGACTACACTGTGCCCCCCACATATATCTTATATACCCCTCATACCACAACTGACTACACTGTGCTCCCACATATATCATATATAAACCTCACACCACAACTGACCACACTGTGCTCCCACATATATCATATATAAACCTCACAGCACAACTGACCACACTGTGCTCCCACATATATCATATATACACCTCACACCACAACTGAGTACACTGTGCTCCCACATATATCATATATACACCTCATACCACAACTGACTACACTGTGCTCCCACATATATCATATATACACCTCATACCACAACTGACTACACTGTGCTCCCACATATATCATATATACACCTCATACCACAACTGACCACACTGTGCCCCCACATATATCATAAATAGAAACCCAATACATAAAATATTAAAAGAGGCCCATACTAGGGAGTATGTCATCATATGGCTTCACTCCCAGCAACAAAGCAACCACAGGGGCCAAGACACTACAGCCAAGCAAAACCCATATTACCAGCTTCTGTCCCCATTGCTCTGGGACCTAACACCCCACAGGCACAACACAACAGTAACAACGGACACCATTCAGCACCGCAACATGTGGACAGGTCTCAAAAGCTCTCCACTTCATGTAGTCTCATTAGGCTGCAACAACAAAACTGAGTTAATGTCCAACTCTTTATAAATTCATGAATACTACATTGACCTAATGAGAGATTCCAAGTCAATATCAACTAAATTATAGGACCTACCCATGGCTGGTAATTGATGGGTAGTTTATGGAGGACATTTACTTTTAGAGTATTGATGAATAGGCACTAGACAGACAGTTTCATACCTTCTGGATGAGAGCAAATATGTATGTCTAGAAAGTCCTAGCAGGGATGGAGGGGACTCTGGGAAAGGTGAGTAATTTGCATTGATGACGTTACACTGGGGCACATGGCTGCTCTACAAATGAGGTGATAAGTAACTGGGACTTACAGGGACAGATGGCTGTACTGGCTGTATGGATTCCATATGAGGAGCACATGGTTACAATATTGTGCACTTTATTATGTATAAAGCATTATATCCATGTCTCAGCATGCTTCAGCAACTTCCAAAATGGAAGTCGATGGTACACGTGTACCCGCTTTTCTTTCTGAAAGCAAAGGGACACTGAACAAAATGTGCAGACGGTAGCTCGAATGTAGACAGTTCCCCTGCAGATATTTGCTCAGGTTCTTTGCACCAGATCCAAAGAGGATGCAGGACGGAAAGACAAATCCTTGAAGTATGCACTAACTTCTTTGAAATCCCAATTAGAGGAACGCTCTATGGCCCAGAGCAGTTGGCAGAGCTGATGCCCAATGGCAGTTTCAGACTTAATTCTAGACATCTGTGCGCACATTGTACAAGTAGGGTGTGGGTCTCCTTCAAATGTTATTTACCGATTGGCAGCATCTTACATGTGAAGCTAAGATGGAGGACAAACACCTCCTGACTCTTTTGGGTCGTAAACATCCTAGGTGCAAGAGACAGTCACACAGTAGATGTAACTGGAAGCTTCAACTTACTGATATACTGCTATAATGTATCAGGGTCGGTAATATGGATCATCTAGGACTCTGAGCTCAACTAGAATGTTACCAATAATTGATAGCAATCGGAGATCTTGTCTACTGTTTTATTAAAGGACACATTCAAATGGAAGTTCAAGTTAGCAAAGGGAACAATCTGTTTTTAGCCATCTATAATCTTGTAGTTTTAGGGGGTTTTGTCGTGCCCCAAGCCGCCTGCATACCCCCTCTGGAGATTTCCAAGTTCCCTCTCCACTCAACTTCATGTTGTTTCCATACAAAATGAAAATGTTTCCAGATACTTCATCAGCTAATTATTGACTGGAAAAATGACCCAGCCCACCATGCTTTCACACATGGCGTTTTTAAATATAAAAAAAATATTCTTTCATATACCGTATATTCCGGCGTATAAGACGACCTGGTGTATAAGACGACCCCCCTACTTTCCTGTTTAAAATATAGAGTTTAAGATATATTCGCCGTATAAGACTACCCCTTTTCCAACGCATACAAAACACCGGTAAAAATTAAAAAAAAAAAACATTTGAATTTAACATGGTCCTTTTTCTAATGTAAATTCTTATGACATGCAGGTATATAGCAGGAAAACTGTCGCTCATAAACATAAGGCATACAACAACAACATTACCATTACAGCACAGCCCCCAGTAGTATACAGCACAGCCCCCAGTAGTATACAGCACTGCCCCCAGTAGTATACAGCACTGCCCCCAGTAGTATACAGCACTGCCCCCAGTAGTATACAGCACTGCCCCCAGTAGTATACAGCACTGCCCCCAGTAGTATACAGCACTGCCCCCAGTAGTATACAGCACTGCCCCCAGTAGTATACAGCACTGCCCCCAGTAGTATACAGCACTGCCCCAGTAGTATACAGCACTGCCCCCAGTAGTATACAGCACAGCCCCCAGTAGTATACAGCACAGCCCCCAGTAGTATACAGCACTGCCCCCAGTAGTATACAGCACTGCCCCCAGTAATATCCAGCCAGCCCAGCATTAATAGAAAATAATAAACTTATATACTCACCCTCCGGTGGCCCCGACCTGCAGCGCTGCTCCCCCGATGTCCGCGTGGGTCCTCTTCTGGCTTCGGCGCCCGTCTTCTGTCTTCACTAACTTCGTGCCGGGCGCCGCCATTGTTCTCCCCTGGACGGCGCCTAGTATGACGCGCCGCTGCTGACGTCATACTAGGCGCCGCCCCGGGGAAAAGCATGGCGGCGCCCAGCAGAAGAAAGAAGACTGCGTGGAAGACGATCCGCGCGGACATCGGGGCCAACGGAGGGTGAGTATGCACCCCGATGTCTTTTTGAGGCTGCCGGCAGATTTTTGAGGCTGCCGGCACCATCGCTGTGCAAACACCCGCGATCGGTGCTAGCACCGATCGCGGGTGTTACCGGTAAGCCTTTGCTGCAATATGCAGCAAAGACTTACCGGCTATGGAGAGGGCTCAGCCCGTGAGCCCTCTCCATGCACCGGGACCCGCCGTATAAGACGATTACCGGTGAATAAGACGACCCCAGAGAAGACAGAAGATTTTTCTGTCTTCAAAAGTCGTCTTATACGGCGGTATATACGGTAGTTCATATAGTCAAAGTGTATCTAAGAACATGGCTCATTACTGATATATTTCATATGTAGAGTAATTGTTACCAAAATAGCTCATTAAGTCTCCATGTCTCCTCATGTATCTGCTCCCAGTCACCTCATACACTGCAGACATGGCTAAAATATCATATATAGAGGAATTATTACCACAGGAGATCATGTAGTCACCATGTCTCCTCATGTATCTGCTCCAGTCACCTCATACACTGCAGACATGGCTGATATATCATATATAGACGAATTATTACCACAGGAGATCATGTAGTCACCATGTCTCCTCATGTATATGCTCCCATTCACCTCATACACTGCAGACATGGCTGATATATCATATATAGAGGAATTATTACCACAGGAGATCATGTAGTCACCATGTCTCCTCATGTATCTGCTCCAGTCACCTCATACACTTCAGACATGGCTAAAATATCATATATAGAGGAATTATTACCACAGGAGATCATGTAGTCACCATGTCTCCTCATGTATCTGCTCCAGTCACCTCATACACTGCAGACATGGCTGATATATCATATATAGAGGAATTATTACCACAGGAGATCATGTAGTATCCATGTCTCCTCATGTATCTGCTCCCAGTCACCTCATACACTGCAGACATGGCTGATATATCATATATAGAGGAATTATTACCACAGGAGATCATGTAGTCACCATGTCTCCTCATGTATCTGCTCCCAGTCACCTCATACACTGCAGACATGGCTGATATATCATATATAGAGGAATTATTACCACAGGACATCATGTAGTCACCATGTCTCCTCATGTATCTGCTCCCAGTCACCTCATACACTGCAGACATGGCTGATATATCATATATAGAGGAATTATTACCACAGGACATCATGTAGTCACCATGGGGGATATTTATCAGGACCTCTGCGCACCGCCAGTGGCGCAGAAGCCCCGAAATAATCGCAAATGCTAGCTTATTGCTAGCTTTTGCAATTATTTTCCCCAATCCGCCACCTTCACGCCAGTGGGGCATGAAGGGGCGTGAAGGGGGGGGGGCGCGGCCGGCCGAGCGGGGGGCGCGGCCGGACGGGAGTGGCCGGCGCGGGGCGTTACTGTCCCCACGCCTGCGCACTCGCTGCTGCCGGCGACTTTTCATACGTGAAAAGTCGCCGGTTGCGGTTTTTTCTACGCCAGGCCCTGTCTGGCGTAGGATAAACGCTGCGCAACTGGCAGCCCGATACATCAAGAGGCAGAAGCCTCTTCATGTATCGGGCTGCGAATTTGCAGCGGCGGCGCACGAGCGCCAGCGTATGATAAATATCCCCCCATGTCTCCTCATGTATCTGCTCCAGTCACCTCATACACTGCAGACATGGCTGATATATCATATATAGAGGAATTATTACCACAGGAGATCATGTAGTCACCATGTCTCCTCATGTATCTGCTCCCAGTCACCTCATACACTGCAGGCATGGCTGATATATCATATGTAGAGGAATTATTACCACAGGAGATCATGTAGTCACCATGGGGGTCATTTACTAAGGGCCCGATTCGTGTTTTCCCAACGTGTTACCCGAATATTTCCGATTTGCAGCGATTTCCCCTGAATTGCCCCGGGATTTTGGCGCACGCGATCGGATTGTGGCGCATCGGCGCTGGCATGCACGCAACGGAAATTGGGGGGGGGGGGGGCGTGGCCGAACAAAATCCAGACGGATTCGGAAAAACCACCGCATTTAAAAAAAAAAAAAAAGTGTCGCGGAGCTTGCACTTACCTTCACTAGGAATAGGCCGGTGAACTTGAGTGCACTTGAGTCACCATGTCTCCTCATGTATCTGCTGCCAGTCACCTCATACACTGCAGACATGGCTGATATATCATATATAGAGGAATTATTACCACAGGTGATCATGTAGTCACCATGTCTCCTCATGTATCTGCTCCCAGTTACTTCATGCACTGCAGACATGGCTAATATATCATATATAGAGGAATTATTACCACAGGAGATAATGTAGTCCCCATGTCTCCTCATGTATCTGCTCCCAGTCACCTCATACACTGCAGACATGGCTGATATATCATATATAGAGGAATTATTACCACAGGAGATCATGTAGTCACCAGGTCTCCTCATGTATCTGCTCCCAGTTACTTCACACAATGCAGACATGACTGTGATTATGTCAGCGCAACCTTGCCAAAGCATAAAGTAGGTACTTGTTGCAAATAGCGCCCTCTCCTGGTAAAAGAAGAGTTAACGCTGTAAAATGTTATCCACCAATGATCCTTTGTACCATTGTGAAGCAAGCTGGAACCTGACTGGAGGGTGCTGACACCTGACCAGGGGAGTTATAAAAACCCATGGTGGGCGGGAGCACATGTCTGTGCTGCAACAGCCAGTGTCATAATACTGCAAGCAGAAGTGTCTTAGGCCACTACCTAAAACCCTGGGCAAGTCAGCAAACTAAGCCCCAGAGCAGAGGTCCACCATCTGGATTCCATCTTTACCATCCCAGCCTGAAGCTATCACCAGGCTGTGAGAAACCCTTTCTGTGGACCATCTATCTCCCGCCAGCTTTCCTGCTCTGCTGAATCTGCTGCTAATGTTTGGCCGTTGCCTGCCGTTTGAAGTTGATTTGCACAACGTGCCCTCGTGAGATCCCTGGATCAGGCTATTTGACCATCATGGGCTCCCCATCCTCCATCAACCAGGGACTCCTACATACACCTTGGGTTTTGCCCCAGGGAGAAACCTATAGCATCAGCCTCTCCCTCCATTACTCTTGCACACACCACCTGTTGGAGACATGCCAGGCTGTAGGCCCATCCTCTGGTCCCAATACCAAGCACCGTGACCATAGCATGACCAAGACCGCACAAGCCAGCCCTGTCTACATCCACCAAAAATAGGCTAGGTCCCAGTGGGGGATGTTGCACATCACACAGAATCCAATTTTCCACACAGAGGTACATTCACCTAGAGGCCACCAACACATAGAGGTAGATTCACCTAGAGGCCACCAACACAGAGAGGTACATTAACCTAGAGGCCACCAACACAGAGGTACATTCACCTAGAGGCCACCACCACACAGAGGTACATTCAACTAGAGTCCTTCACTACACAGTGGTACATTCACCTAGAGGCCACCACCACACAGAGGTACATTCACCTAGAGGCCACCACCACAAAGAGGTAAATTCAACTAGACTCCTCCACTACACAGTGGTACATTCACCTAAAGGCCACCACCACACAGAGGTACATTCAACTAGAGTTTTCCACCACACAGAGGTACATTCACCTAGAGGCCACCACCACACAGAGGTACATTCACCTAGAGGCCACCACCACACAGAGGTACATTCACCTAGAGGCCACCACCACAAAGAGGTAAATTCAACTAGACTCCTCCACTACACAGTGGTACATTCACCTAGAGGCAGGGCCGGCTCCAGGCTTTAGTGGGCCCCTGGGCGACAGAGCTCTAGTGGGCCCCTTTATGGGCCGCCCTCCAGTAGTCACACTGCACCCCCCCCCCCCCCCCCGCGTGGACACACTGCCCCCCCCCATCCCCGTGTACACATCCCTCCTCCTGTATACGCACTGCCACCCCTCCCCCTGTATACACACTGCCCCCCCTCCTCCTGTATACACAGTTCCCCTCCTCCTCCTGTATACACTCTGCCCCCCCTCTTCCTGTATATTCCCTGGCCCCTGTAAGTCTCCCCCACACCTCACTGATGCAGGTCTCTCTGTGTGGTCGCTGCTTTCCCCGGCAGGTCATGTGACCATGACGTCATCACAGGTCCTTCAACCTCTCATGCTGCAGCTCCTGCCGGGGAAAGCAGTGAGTGACTGCACATGTTCTCATCGCGATCTGTGTCCTCCGGACACAGATCGCGATGAGAGAGGGAAGGAACCTCCCGGGCAGCGGGGCAGATGTCCTGCTGACCCGGGGACCCGAGTGGGCCCCTCCAGTTCCCCGGGGCCCCGGCACTTGCCCGGGTTAGCCGGGTGCTGGCGCCGGGCCTGCCTAGAGGCCACCACCACACAGAGGTACATTCAACTAGAGTCCTCCACTACACAGAGGTACGTTCACCTAGAGGCCACCACCACACAGAGGTACGTTCACTTAGAGTCCTCCACCACACAGAGGTGCATTCAACTAGAGTCCTCCACCACACAGAGGTACATTCACCTAGAGTCTTCCACCACACAGAGGTACATTCACCTAGAGTCTTCCACCACACAGAGGTACATTCACCTAGAGTCTTCCACCACACAGAGGTACATTCACCTAGAGGCCACCACCACAAAGAGGTAAATTCAACTAGACTTCTCCACTACACAGTGGTACATTCACCTAGAGGCCACCACCACACAGAGGTACATTCAACTAGAGCCCTCCACTACACAGTGGTACATTCACCTAGAGGCCACCACCACACAGAGTTACATTCACCTAGAGGCCACCACCACACAGATGTACATTCACCTAGAGTCCTCCACCGCACAGAGGTGCATTCAACTAGAGTCCTCCACCACACAGAGGTACATTCACCTAGAGTCCTCCACCACACAGAGTCCTCAACCACACAGAGGTACATTCACCTAGAGTCCTCCACCACACAGAGGTACAATCACCTAGAGTCCTCCACCACACAGAGGTACATTCACCTAGAGTCCTCCATCACACAGAGGTACATTCACTCACAGTCCTTCACCACACAGAGGTATGTTCAGGTAGAGTCCTCCACCACACAGAGGTATGTTCAGGTAGAGTCCTCCATAAAACAAAGGTACATTCACCCGCAGGCCTCTGCCTCACAGATGTACATTCACCTAGATGCCACCACCACACAGATGTACATTCACCTAGAGGCCACCACCACACAGATGTACATTCACCTAGAGGCCACCACCACACAGAGGTACATTCACCCACAGTCCTTCACCACACAGAGGTACATTCACCCACAGTCCTTCACCACACAGAGGTACATTCACCCACAGTCCTTCACCACACAGAGGTACATTCACCCACAGTCCTTCACCACACAGAGGTACATTCACCCACAGTCCTTCACCACATAGAGGTACATTCACCCACAGTCCTTCACCACACAGAGGTACATTCACTCACAGTCCTTCACCACACAGAGGTACATTCACTCACAGTCCTCCACCACACAGAGGTATGTTCAGGTAGAGTCCTCCACTAAACGAAGGTACATTCACCCGCAGGCCTCTGCCTCACAGAGGTACAATTCCACACCACACAGAGGTACAACCTACAATTCCCTCATCAAATAAATTTTAAGTTCTGAAGGAACGCTTTAAAAAAAAAAAAGGGCTACCTGTCTAAAATGGCTACCGGTGGACCCAATGTATATCCAGGAATCTGCACCGTCACGTTTACAAGCACCAAATCATGCACAGCCGCTCTCTGTGACCCAGGAAACATCATACAGATGCAGTGCTGGTTAACATGACTTAATGGGAGATAACTCATTTGTTTACACTACAGACTATGTAGTTATCATGTCCAGTTAATGGGTTACACCAGTGATGTTATCCAGTACTGCATCTGTAGGCTCAACCCACACTTTCCAAAATATACTCATTAATCACCATATACAGAAGCCATTGTCTGCTGCTGTGGCAGTTAGAATTGGAGCCGTGATTGGTTGCTATTTTGCCACAAGTCATCAATATGAGCTCTGAGCTTTGATTGTTATTATAGGCAGTGAGTATAAGACAGTTTATGTGTGAGGTATAATGGATAGAGGCAGAGGGAAGCGGACTGTGAGAAAAAGACAGGCAGAAAGTCAGACAGAGAGACAAAGAGTGACAGTCAGAGACAGACAGGCAGTCAAAGACTGAGATTTATGTGTGGGAGGTCGAACTTTTCTATGGTAACCAATCAGATCGCAGCTTTAATTTAATAAGTTGTTCCAAAATGAACAGTTCCACTCTCAGACACTTCTATGCACGGAGACTGCTGCAAACCACCGACACAGTTTCTAGGTAAATTTCACCCACGTAAACCCAAATATTAATGTCAATATTGTTCAGTTTTTTCCCCACATTCTCCATTTAATTATTGCTCATTTTTCTTCATGCAGCATGGTGACTCAGTGGTTATCACTCCAGCCGTGCAGTGCTGGGGTCCTGGATTCAAGTCCCTTCCAGGTCAACATCATCAAAGAGTTTGTATGTTCTCTCCATGTTTGCGTGGGTTTCCTCCAGTTTCCTCCCACACTCTAAAACATACTGGTAGGTTGCTTAGATTGTGAGCCCCACTGGGGACAGGGATTGATTTGGCAAGCTCTGTGCAGCGCTGTGCAATCTGTAGATGCTATATAAATAAAGGAATTATTAATTATTATTGCTCCATATCCCGTGTATTTATACCAAACTATTCGGAGAACCAGCCAGTCTTTTGAGGTCAATTCCTTTTTTACAACGTTGCCATCTAGTGGCCATATGAGTCATTTACACAACGTACGTATTTATACTGTGTTTCTAACTATGAACTAAGAATATATATTTATGCAATTCATCTATATTTATCTTCTTTTTATAATGATTTACTTTTTTTATGTATTCCCTGTGTAAATGAGTAAAACAGCTCCTTTTTTTTTTACATTTATTAATAGTCATTTATATGTACATTTTACAAAAAAGGTGTAAAAGTCGCATTTCGGACATTTGGGCGCCATTTCCCGCCTCGGAGGTCACCGCCGCCCGTAACCGTTTTTATATTTTGATAGGCATTTTGGGACGCGGCGATACCTAATATGTTTGTGATTTTTACTGTTTATTATGTTTTATATCCGTTCTAGGGAAAGGGGGGTGATTTGAACTTTTAATATTTTATTAATTTTTTTTATTTTTTAAACTTTTTTTTTTTCTTTTTTTTTTCACTATTTTTTAGACCATCTAGGGTACATTAACCTTAGATGGTCAGATCGCTCCTTCCATATACTGCAATACTACAGTATTGCAATATATGGCATTTTTGCACACTATACATTACAATGAACCACAGGCTCATTGTAATGCATATGCAGAAGCCATGTATCCTCGGGTCAAACGAAGACCCGAGGCTACCATGGCAACCGATCGCCGGCCCCCGATGACGTTCGGGGGCGCGGCGATCATAACAAAGATGGCGGCGCCCGCGCGCCGCCGTGTTTTAAATGCCGCCGGCGACTTTGCCGGCGGCAACGGAGGGGTTAATAGCCGCGATCGGTGCAAGCACCGACCGCGGTTATTAGCGGTGGGGGTTTTAAGCAATATGCAAAAACCCCCACCTTTGTATGAAGAGGACTCAGCCCGTGAGCCCTCTTCATACATCCCTTATACCTCTGCGTCGTAGAGCTACGGCGCAGAGCGTTAAGGGGTTAAACTTTTGTGAAAGTGTAAAACTTTAGAAATAAATAAACGTATTATGGACAAAATTGGACCATTGTAAATTACACCTCCATAATGATCCCGGAAAAAAAAATCAATTCTGGAATCCCCGCGAGAATACCGGTAACTGATGTTCGATTTATAGGTCGCGTGACATCAATATATCATATCCAGATATTTTAAAAATTCGGAAAACATAAAGGAGACGTATGGGAAATGTTATTTAGTAACCAATTTGGGTGGTAAAACTATCTGCTGTAAACGAATTTTGCAAACTAATTCGTCAAATGTACCACTAACCGAAAGTACAACATGCGATGAAAAAATTATCTCAAAATCACTAAGGTAAGTAATTACCATATAGAGCGACTGATGTCAGATACAAACCGGCTGATTTTTGGTAAAAACAAAGGTATAAGAATCTAAAAGAAGAGCGGATTCTGCCAGAAGGGGCACACACCAGTATGTCACTGCTTGGTTTACAGTCCTTCATCCTGGTGGTAGATGTACTTTAAAGTAAATCAACCACTCAAAAAACACAAAGACACCTACAAATACTCTCTTCCGCTCCTCTTTGTCGTGATCCCGGCGCCTTCTGTCGCTAGTTATTACACACCAGAATCACCTGGAAAAGAAAGTTATAATTAGCAGCACGGAGTGCGGGGACAAGATGTCCGGGGCTCCGGGCTGCTAATTACTTTCGCCCTCCTATGCTGGGAGAGAGAGGTGAAGTCACACAAGAAGTGTGAAATTGGGCAACTCACATGATGTCAATTCGCTCTCCCATACTCCCAGCGAGGGTATACATAATTAGCAGCCCGGAGCCCCGGACATCTCGTCCCTGCCCTCCGTGCTGCTGGTTTTAATTTCTTTTCTAGGTGATCCCGGTGTGTGAAGACTAGTGGAGGACAGCGCCGGGATCAGGGTGAAGAGGAGCAGAGGGCAGTATTTGTAGGTTTTTGATTTTTCAGTGGTTGATTTCCTTTACAGGAAGGTCTATATCCATTTATACACATTTTTTTACAAGGAGATCTTTCTCTATGGAATAAAAATTGGATAGTGAAATTCTATCACACTGGTAACACAAAGCATTTCAGCGCTGATCTGTCGTAAATCAGAGATGAATAATGTCATTGTTTTTGTTACTCTACAAGACTTGAAGATAATCACATTAATGAGGCCTTCCCTCTGCCCCTATGGGATTTTGTCTGTAGTGCATATCCCCTTTTATCCAGAATATTTGAATGATAATGATAGCAATATATGGATAGAGGGTGAGGTGTGGATACACCATCATGGGCTGTGCCCTCTATATACTAGGTTGGTGTCAGCCGTGTGGCTGCCATCTTTGGGCTCCCATGACTGTCATGGAGCACTTTCTATTACAACCTCCAGGAACAGAGCAGTGTTTACATACCCATATTGTTCTTCATTCCCCAACTTGTAAAACATATTTGCATATTTCCCAGAATCCCCTAGCGGAGCATCAATGACTATAAAACGGCCTTAATTAGTAAACTCTCCATAAGGAGAACACTTACTTCCTGACCCTACCCTAGGACAGCAATGATGAACCTTTTAGAGGGCCCTGACTACAACCAAAACCCACTTATTTTTCTCACCAGAACATAAAATTAGTAATTTGATATGAGGAGTGCAGTACCGGGCAAAAAAAGGGCAAATCACCACTTTTTAACCCATAAAATTGTAAATAAATATACAGTACATGGCACATCCCACAGTATATATGCATCATTCAGCTCCATACGGATGTCACAACATGGCAATATAAAGAAAAGTTATTAAGACAAAACCAATATATATATATATAATGGGTATCAGTGTAATTGTACCCACCCAAAGAAGAAAGCAGAGGCGTCTAAACGCTGCTACCATTGATATATTCCAGGATAGTAGAAATCTGCCAGTAATATCTTCTGTAGTCCCGTCTGCTGGACACTGTATGGGGGAGGCAGCTGCAAGGGGATTTTCATTATATTACGGACTGATTATTATAATGTAATATTATTACGCTCCGGCTACACTGGGTGATGTTACAGCACTGCTCTCTAGTGGGCATATTATATACTGCATGACATTTAAACCAAATTCAAATCATTGCCACCTCCCCTGTCGGTGCTCTGATGTACATGCAGCATGCCCACCAGGGACTTACAAGAAGCAAGGACTTACAGCCTTGCAGAGGAGAGTGGTCAGAGGAGAGGCTGAGGTTTAGGTAATTGGTCACAGCGGTCCCTTCTTCTGTACGTAGAGGCGTTTGTTTCCAACGTACAGTTCTTTATTCTCAAAACCAGAAGCAGGAAAAACAGTGGAGATTCTTTCTGGTAATACCTGGGCTGAGGCGCAATGGGTTTCTATAGAGGATCTGTCCCTGGTATCAAGGCTGAGGTAGTACTGGCTGTATACAGGATGTGTCTGGTAGTAGCTGGGCTGAGGTAGTACTGGCTGTATACAGGATGTGTCTGGTAGTAGCCGGGCTGAGGTAGTACTGGCTGTATACAGGATGTGTCTGGTAATAGCTGGGCTGTGGTAGTACTGGCTGTATACAGGATGTGTCTGGTAGTAGCTGGGCTGAGGCGCAATGGGTTTCTATAGAGGATCTGTCCCTGGTATCAAGGCTGAGGTAGTACTGGCTGTATACAGGATGTGTCTGGTAGTAGCTGGGCTGAGGTAGTACTGGCTGTATACAGGATGTGTCTGGTAGTAGCCGGGCTGAGGTAGTACTGGCTGTATACAGGATGTGTCTGGTAGTAGCTGGGCTGAGGTAGTACTTGCTGTATACAGGATGTGTCTGGTAGTAGCAGGGCTGAGGTAGTACTGGCTGTATACAGGATGTGTCTGGTAATAGCTGGGCTGTGGTAGTACTGGCTGTATACAGGATGTGTCTGGTAGTAGCTGGGCTGAGGTAGTACTGGCTGTATACAGGATGTGTCTGGTAGTAGCTGGGGTGAGGTAGTACTGGCTGTATACAGGATGTGTCTGGTAGTAGCTGGGGTGAGGTAGTACTGGCTGTATACAGGATGTGTCTGGTAGTAGTTGGGCTGAGGTAGTACTGGCTGTATACAGGAGGTGTCTGGTAGTAGCTGGGCTGAGGTAGTACTGGCTGTATACAGGATGTGTCTGGTAGTAGCTGGGGTGAGGTAATACTGGCTGTATACAGGATGTGTCTGGTAGTAGCTGGGCTGAGGTAGTATTGGCTGTATACAGGATGTGTCTGGTAGTAGCTGGGCTGAGGTAGTATTGGCTGTATACAGGATGTGTCTGGTAGTAGCTGGGCTGAGGTAGTACTGGCTGTATACAGGATGTGTCTGGTAGTAGCTGGGCTGAGGTAGTATTGGCTGTATACAGGATGTGTCTGGTAGTAGCTGGGCTGAGGTAGTACTGGCTGTATACAGGATGTGTCTGGTAGTAGCTGGGCTGAGGTAGTACTGGCTGTATACAGGATGTGTCTGGTAGTAGCCGGGCTGAGGTAGTACTGGCTGTATACAGGATGTGTCTGGTAATAGCTGGGCTGTGGTAGTACTGGCTGTATACAGGATGTGTCTGGTAGTAGCTGGGCTGAGGTAGTACTGGCTGTATACAGGATGTGTCTGGTAGTAGCTGGGGTGAGGTAGTACTGGCTGTATACAGGATGTGTCTGGTAGTAGCTGGGGTGAGGTAGTACTGGCTGTATACAGGATGTGTCTGGTAGTAGTTGGGCTGAGGTAGTACTGGCTGTATACAGGAGGTGTCTGGTAGTAGCTGGGCTGAGGTAGTACTGGCTGTATACAGGATGTGTCTGGTAGTAGCTGGGGTGAGGTAATACTGGCTGTATACAGGATGTGTCTGGTAGTAGCTGGGCTGAGGTAGTATTGGCTGTATACAGGATGTGTCTGGTAGTAGCTGGGCTGAGGTAGTACTGGCTGTATACAGGATGTGTCTGGTAGTAGCTGGGCTGAGGTAGTACTGGCTGTATACAGGATGTGTCTGGTAGTAGCTGGGCTGAGGTAGTACTGGCT
The DNA here is from genome assembly GCF_040894005.1 of Engystomops pustulosus. Taxonomy (NCBI): domain Eukaryota; kingdom Metazoa; phylum Chordata; class Amphibia; order Anura; family Leptodactylidae; genus Engystomops; species Engystomops pustulosus. The sequence goes on along the minus strand of NW_027285297.1, from coordinate 50,036 downwards.
GTATACAGGATGTGTCTGGTAGTAGCTGGGCTGAGGTAGTACTGGCTGTATACAGGATGTGTCTGGTAGTAGCCGGGCTGAGGTAGTACTGGCTGTATACAGGATGTGTCTGGTAGTAGCTGGGGTGAGGTAGTACTGGCTGTATACAGGATGTGTCTGGTAGTAGCTGGGGTGAGGTAGTACTGGCTGTATACAGGATGTGTCTGGTAGTAGTTGGGCTGAGGTAGTACTGGCTGTATACAGGAGGTGTCTGGTAGTAGCTGGGCTGAGGTAGTACTGGCTGTATACAGGATGTGTCTGGTAGTAGCTGGGGTGAGGTAATACTGGCTGTATACAGGATGTGTCTGGTAGTAGCTGGGCTGAGGTAGTATTGGCTGTATACAGGATGTGTCTGGTAGTAGCTGGGCTGAGGTAGTACTGGCTGTATACAGGATGTGTCTGGTAGTAGCTGGGCTGAGGTAGGACTGGCTGTATACAGGATGTGTCTGGTAGTAGCTGGGCTGAGGTAGTACTGGCTGTATACATGATGTGTGTGGTAGTACCCGGGCTGAGGTAGTACTGGCTGTATACAGGATGTGTCTGGTAGTAGCTGGGCTAAGGTAGTACTGGCTGTATACAGGAGGTGTCTGGTAGTAGCTGGGGTGAGGTAGTACTGGCTGTATACAGGATGTGTCTGGTAGTAGCTGGGGTGAGGTAGTACTGGCTGTATACAGGAGGTGTCTGGTAGTAGCTGGGGTGAGGTAGTACTGGCTGTATACAGGATGTGTCTGGTAGTAGCTGGGCTGAGGAAGTACTGGCTGTATATAGGATGTGTCTGGTAGTAGCTGGGCTGAGGTAGTACTGGCTGTATACAGGATGTGTCTGGTAGTAGCTGGGCTGAGGTAGTACTGGCTGTATACAAGATGTGTCTGGTAGTAGCCGGGCTGAGGTAGTACTGGCTGTATACAGGATGTGTCTGGTAATAGCTGGGCTGTGGTAGTACTGGCTGTATACAGGATGTGTCTGGTAGTAGCTGGGCTGAGGTAGTACTGGCTGTATACAGGATGTGTCTGGTAGTAGCTGGGGTGAGGTAGTACTGGCTGTATACAGGATGTGTCTGGTAGTAGCTGGGGTGAGGTAGTACTGGCTGTATACAGGATGTGTCTGGTAGTAGTTGGGCTGAGGTAGTACTGGCTGTATACAGGAGGTGTCTGGTAGTAGCTGGGCTGAGGTAGTACTGGCTGTATACAGGATGTGTCTGGTAGTAGCTGGGGTGAGGTAATACTGGCTGTATACAGGATGTGTCTGGTAGTAGCTGGGCTGAGGTAGTATTGGCTGTATACAGGATGTGTCTGGTAGTAGCTGGGCTGAGGTAGTACTGGCTGTATACAGGATGTGTCTGGTAGTAGCTGGGCTGAGGTAGTACTGGCTGTATACAGGATGTGTCTGGTAGTAGCTGGGCTGAGGTAGTACTGGCTGTATACAGGATGTGTCTGGTAGTAGCTGGGCTGAGGTAGTACTGGCTGTATACAGGATGTGTCTGGTAGTAGCCGGGCTGAGGTAGTACTGGCTGTATACAGGATGTGTCTGGTAGTAGCTGGGGTGAGGTAGTACTGGCTGTATACAGGATGTGTCTGGTAGTAGCTGGGGTGAGGTAGTACTGGCTGTATACAGGATGTGTCTGGTAGTAGTTGGGCTGAGGTAGTACTGGCTGTATACAGGAGGTGTCTGGTAGTAGCTGGGCTGAGGTAGTACTGGCTGTATACAGGATGTGTCTGGTAGTAGCTGGGGTGAGGTAATACTGGCTGTATACAGGATGTGTCTGGTAGTAGCTGGGCTGAGGTAGTATTGGCTGTATACAGGATGTGTCTGGTAGTAGCTGGGCTGAGGTAGTACTGGCTGTATACAGGATGTGTCTGGTAGTAGCTGGGCTGAGGTAGGACTGGCTGTATACAGGATGTGTCTGGTAGTAGCTGGGCTGAGGTAGTACTGGCTGTATACATGATGTGTGTGGTAGTACCCGGGCTGAGGTAGTACTGGCTGTATACAGGATGTGTCTGGTAGTAGCTGGGCTAAGGTAGTACTGGCTGTATACAGGAGGTGTCTGGTAGTAGCTGGGGTGAGGTAGTACTGGCTGTATACAGGATGTGTCTGGTAGTAGCTGGGGTGAGGTAGTACTGGCTGTATACAGGAGGTGTCTGGTAGTAGCTGGGGTGAGGTAGTACTGGCTGTATACAGGATGTGTCTGGTAGTAGCTGGGCTGAGGAAGTACTGGCTGTATATAGGATGTGTCTGGTAGTAGCTGGGCTGAGGTAGTACTGGCTGTATACAGGATGTGTCTGGTAGTAGCTGGGCTGAGGTAGTACTGGCTGTGTACAGGATGTGTCTGGTAGTAGCTGGGCTGAGGTAGTACTGGCTGTATACAGGATGTGTCTGGTAGTAGCTGGGATGAGGTAGTACTGGCTGTATACAGGATGTGTCTAGCAGTAGCTGGGCTGAGGTAGTACTGGCTGTATACATGATGTGTGTGGTAGTACCCGGGCTGAGGTAGTACTGGCTGTACACAGGATGTGTCTGGTAGTAGCTGGGGTGAGGTAGTACTGGCTGTATACAGCATGTGTCTGGTAGTAGCTGGGCTGAGGTAGTACTGGCTGTATACAGGATGTGTCTGGTAGTAGCTGGGATGAGGTAGTACTGGCTGTATATGGGATGTGTCTGGTAGTAGCTGGGCTGAGGTAGTGCTGGCTGTATACAGGATGTGTCTGGTAGTAGCTGGGCTGAGGTAGTACTGGCTGTATACAGGATGTGTCTGGTAGTAGCTGGGCTGAGGTAGTACTGGCTGTATACAGGATGTGTCTGGTAGTAGCTGGGCTGAGGTAGTACTGGCTGTATACAGGATGTGTCTGGTAGTAGCTGGGGTGAGGTAGTTCTGCCTGTATAGAGGATGTGTCTGGTAGTAGCTGGGTTGAGGTAGTACTGGCTGTATACAGGATGTGTCTGGTAGTAGCTGGGCTGAGGTAGTACTGGCTGTATACAGGATGTGTCTGGTAGTAGCTGGGCTGAGGTAGTACTGGCTGTATACAGGCTGTGTCTGGTAGTAGCCGGGCTGAGGTAGTATTGGCTGTATACAAGATGTGTCTTGTAGTAGCTGAGCTGAGGTAGTACTGGCTGTATACAGGATCTCTCTGGTAGCAGCTGGGATGAGGCAGTACTGGCTGTATATAGGATCTGTCTCTGGTAGTACCTGGGCTGAGGTAGTACTGGTTGTATACAGGATGTGTCTGGTAGTAGTTGGGCTGAGGTAGTATTGGCTGTATACAGGATATGTCTGGTAGTAGCTGGGATGGTACTGGCTGTGTATAGGGTGTGTCTGGTAGTAGCTGGAATGAGGTAGGAATGGCTGTATACAGGATGTGTATGGTAGTATCTAGGATGAGGTAGTACTGGCTATATACAGGAGGTGTCTGGTAGTAGCTGGGCTGAGGTAGTACTGGCTGTATACTGGATGTGTCTGGTAGTACTGGCTGTATACAGGATGTGTCTGGTAGTAGCTGGGCTGTGGTAGTACTGGCTGTATACAGGATGTGGCTGGTAGTAGCTGGGCTGAGATAGTACTGGCTGTATACAGGATGTGTCTGGTAGTAGCCGGGCTGAGGTAGTACTGGCTGTATACAAGATGTGTCTTGTAGTAGCTGAGCTGAGGTAGTACTGGCTGTATACAGGATCTCTCTGGTAGCAGCTGGGATGAGGCAGTACTGGCTGTATATAGGATCTGTCTCTGGTAGTACCTGGGCTGAGGTAGTACTGGTTGTATACAGGATCTGTCTGGTAGCAGGCTGGTCTGAAATAGTACTGGCTGTATACAGGAGCTGTCTATATAGATATAGATAATGCTAGGGGGGCTGTATATAGATAATCATTGGGGGTGCTATATATAGATAATGCTGGGTGGGGAGTATATAGATAATGCTTTGGGGGGCAGTATATAGATAATGCTGAGAGGCTGTATATAGTTAATGTTGGCAGGGCTGTATATAGATAATTCTGAGAGGGTTGTATATCTTAATTGCTGGGGAGGCTTTATATAGATAATCGTGGGGGTTGCTGTATATAGATAATGCTGGGTGGGCAGTATATAGATAATGCAGTGGCGGCAGTATGTAGATAATGCTGTGGGGCTGCATATAGTTAATGTTGGGGTGCTGTATATAGATATTGCTGGGGTGGCTGTAAATAGATAATGCTGGGGGGCTGTATATAGGTAATATATTTAATTCTGGGGGGAGCTGTATATAGGTAATATGAGGGGGTGTATAAATTTATTGCTAGGAGGCTGTATATAGTTATTGCTGGGGGCAGCTGTATATAGTAATTACATGAGGCTGTATATGGTGATTTTAAGGGGGCTGTATATAGTGATTACTGAGGGTCTGTATATAATGATTACAGGGGGGGCAGTACACTGTGATTGCTGGGTGGCAGGACACAGTGATTGCCCGGGGGCTGTATATAATTATTTTTAGCAGGCTGTATATAGTTATTGCTGTGGGGCTGTACATAGTGAAACATGGAGGCTGTATAAAGTAATTACTGGGGTCTGGATATAGTGAATAATGGGAGCTGTATATACTTATAGTTAGGGGGCTTTCATAATTATTGTTAGGAAGCTGTATACAATGATTACTGGGGATTGTATACAATGATTACTTTGGGGGCTGTATATAGTAATAGTTAGGGGGCTGTATACAATGACTAACAGGGGGGCTGTATATAGCTATTACTGGGAATGCTGTATATAGCGATTTCTGTACGCTGTCTAGACTGCATTCTGAGAGGGCCTCCACCGGATTTTGCAACCAGGGGCCCCCACCAATCTTCATTTGATCCTGCACAAGTACCTGACATGCTGTGTTCTGCTATACACATGTGAGAGTCACAGACATCAGTTACATAAGTACCTGACATGCTGTGTTCTGCTATATACATGTGAGAGACAGACATCACCTACACAAGTACCTGACATACTGTTTCTTCCTATACACTTGTAAGAGACACAGACAGCAGCTACACAAGTACGTGACATGTTGTGTTCTCCTATTCACATGTGTGAGACACAGACATCAGCTACACAAGTACCTGACATGCTGTGTTCTGCTATACACATGTGTGAGACACAGACATCAGCTACACAAGTGCCTGACATGCTGTGTTCTCCAATACAGATGTGTAAGACACAGAAATCAGCTACACAAGTACCTGACATGTTGTGTTCTCCTATACACATGTGATAGATACAGACATCAGCTACACAAGTGCCTGACATGCTGTGTCCTCCTATACACATGTGAGAGACACAGACATCAGCTACACAAGTACCTTACATGCTGTGTTCTCCTATACACATGTGTGAGACACAGACATCATCTACACAAGTGCCTGACATGCTGTGTCCTATTATACACATGTGTGAGACACAGACATCAGTTACACAAGTGCCTGACATGCTGTGTCCTCCTATACACATGTGATAGATACAGACATCAGCTACACAAGTACATGACATGATGTGTTCTCCTATACACATGTGAGAGATACAGACATCAGCTACACAAGTACCTGACATGCTGTGTTCTCCTATACACATGTGTGAGACACAGACATCATCTACACAAGTGCCTGACATGCTGTGTCCTCTTATACATATGTGTGAGACACATACATCAGTTACACAAGTGCCTGACATGCTGTGTCCTCCTATACACATGTGATAGATACAGACATCAGCTACACAAGTACATGACATGATGTGTTCTCCTATACACATGTGAGAGATACAGACATCAGCTACACAAGTACCTGACATGCTCTCTCTTCGTATACACATGTAAAATACACAGACATCAGCTACACAAGTACCTGACATGCTTTGTTCTGCTATACACATGTGAGAGACACAGACATCAGCTACACAAGTACCTGACATGCTGTGTTCTGCTATACACTTGTGTGAGACACAGACATCAGCTACACAGGTACCTGACATGCTATGGTCTCCTATACACATTTGAGAGACACAGACATCAGCTACACAAGTACCTGACATGCTGGGTTCTCCTATACACATGTGTGAGACACAGACATAACCTACACAAGTACCAGACATGCTGTGTACTGCTATACACATGTGAGAGACACAGACATCAGCTACACAAGTACCTGACATGCTCTGTTCTCCTATACACATGTGTGAGACACAGACATCATCTACACAAGTACCTGACATGCTGTGTTCTGCTATACACATGTGAAATACACAAACATCAGCTACACAAGTACCTGATATGCTCTTCTGCTATACACATGTGATAGATACAGACATCAGCTACACAAGTACCTGATATGCTGTGTCATACTATACACATGTGAGAGACACTGACATAACCTACACAAGTACCAGACATGCTGTGTTCTGCTATACACATGTGAGAGACACAGACATCAGCTGCACAAGTACCTGACATGCTGTGTTCTCCTATACACATGTGATAGATACAGACATCAGCTACACAAGTACATGACATGATGTGTTCTCCTATACAAATGTGAGAGATACAGACATCAGCTACACAAGTGCCTGACATGCTGTGTCCTTCTATACACATGTGATATACACAGACATCAGCTACACAAGTACCTGACATGCTGGGGCACATTTACTTGCGCTAGGTGTCGCTGCTGCGCCGAGGTCTGCTGGAGTTCACCGGAGTTCACCTTCTATTTATTGGTGCAGGTAAGTGCGACACCTTTTTAAAAAAAATACCATGAATTTTCCAAATCCGTCGGAATATCCGACGGCCACGCCCTCGATTTCCGTCACATGCAACTCGGCACCAAAATCTGATTGCGTACGCCAAAATCCCGGCGGAATTCGCCGCAAATTGGAAATCGCCAGGATACCCGACGGAATTGCGCGATTCGGACACTAAGTAAATGAGCCCCGCTGTGTTCTCCTATACACATGTGAGAGATGCAGACATCAGCTACACAAGTGCCTGACATGCTGTGTTCTCCTATACACATGTGTGATACACAGACATCAGCTACACAAGTACCTGACATGTTGTGTTCTCCTATACACATGTGATAGATACAGACATCAGCTACACAAGTGCCTGACATGCTGTGTCCTCCTATACACATGTGAGAGACACAGACATCAGCTACACAAGTACCTTACATGCTGTGTTCTCCTATACACATGTGTGAGACACAGACATCATCTACACAAGTGCCTGACATGCTGTGTCCTATTATACACATGTGTGAGACACAGACATCAGTTACACAAGTGCCTGACATGCTGTGTCCTCCTATACACATGTGATAGATACAGACATCAGCTACACAAGTACATGACATGATGTGTTCTCCTATACACAAGTGATAGATACAGACATCAGCTACACAGGTGCCTGACATGCTGTGTCCTCCTATACACATGTGAGAGACAAAGACATCAGCTACACAAGTACCTGACATGCTGTGTTCTCCTATACACATGTGTGAGACACAGACATCATCTACACAAGTGCCTGACATGCTGTGTCCTCTTATACATATGTGTGAGACACAGACATCAGTTACACAAGTGCCTGGAATGCTGTGTCCTCCTATACACATGTGATAGATACAGACATCAGCTACACAAGTACATGACATGATGTGTTCTCCTATACACAAGTGAGAGATACAGACATCAGCTACACAAGTACCTGACATGCTCTCTCTTCGTATACACATGTAAAATACACAGACATCAGCTACACAAGTACCTGACATGCTTTGTTCTGCTATACACATGTGAGAGAAACAGACATCAGCTACACAAGTACCTGACATGCTGTATTATCCTATACACATGTGATAGATACAGACATCAGCTACACAAGTACATGACATACTGTGTTCTGCTATACACATGTGTGAGACATAAACATCAGCTACACAAGTGCCTGATATGCTGCGTCCTTCTATACACATGTGTGAGACACAGACATCAGCTACACAGGTACCTGACATGCTATGGTCTCCTATACACATTTGAGAGACACAGACATCAGCTACACAAGTACCTGACATGCTGGGTTCTCCTATACACATGTGTGAGACACAGACATCAGCTACACAATTGACTGACATGCTGTGTCCTCCTATACACATGTGATAGATACAGACATCAGCTACACAAGTACCTGACATGCTGTGTTCTGCTATACACATGTGTGAGACACAGACATAACCTACAGAAGTACCAGACATGCTGTGTTCTGCTATACACATGTGAGAGACACAGACATCAGCTACACAAGTACCTGACATGCTCTGTTCTCCTATACACATGTGTGAGACACAGACATCATCTACACAAGTACCTGACATGCTGTGTTCTCCTATACACATGTGATAGATACAGACATCAGCTACACAAGTGCCTGACATGCTGTGTCCTCCTATACACATGTGAGAGACACAGACATCAGCTACACAAGTACCTTACATGCTGTGTTCTCCTATACACATGTGTGAGACACAGACATCATCTACACAAGTGCCTGACATGCTGTGTCCTATTATACACATGTGTGAGACACAGACATCAGTTACACAAGTGCCTGACATGCTGTGTCCTCCTATACACATGTGATAGATACAGACATCAGCTACACAAGTACATGACATGATGTGTTCTCCTATACACAAGTGATAGATACAGACATCAGCTACACAGGTGCCTGACATGCTGTGTCCTCCTATACACATGTGAGAGACAAAGACATCAGCTACACAAGTACCTGACATGCTGTGTTCTCCTATACACATGTGTGAGACACAGACATCATCTACACAAGTGCCTGACATGCTGTGTCCTCTTATACATATGTGTGAGACACAGACATCAGTTACACAAGTGCCTGGAATGCTGTGTCCTCCTATACACATGTGATAGATACAGACATCAGCTACACAAGTACATGACATGATGTGTTCTCCTATACACAAGTGAGAGATACAGACATCAGCTACACAAGTACCTGACATGCTCTCTCTTCGTATACACATGTAAAATACACAGACATCAGCTACACAAGTACCTGACATGCTTTGTTCTGCTATACACATGTGAGAGACACAGACATCAGCTACACAAGTACCTGACATGCTGTATTATCCTATACACATGTGATAGATACAGACATCAGCTACACAAGTACATGACATACTGTGTTCTGCTATACACATGTGTGAGACATAGACATCAGCTACACAAGTGCCTGATATGCTGCGTCCTTCTATACACATGTGTGAGACACAGACATCAGCTACACAGGTACCTGACATGCTATGGTCTCCTATACACATTTGAGAGACACAGACATCAGCTACACAAGTACCTGACATGCTGGGTTCTCCTATACACATGTGTGAGACACAGACATCAGCTACAGAAGTACCAGACATGCTGTGTTCTGCTATACACATGTGAGAGACACAGACATCAGCTACACAAGTACCTGACATGCTCTGTTCTCCTATACACATGTGTGAGACACAGACATCATCTACACAAGTACCTGACATGCTGTGTTCTGCTATACACATGTGAAATACACAAACATCAGCTACACAAGTACCTGATATGCTGTTCTGCTATACACATGTGATAGATACAGACATCAGCTACACAAGTACCTGATATGCTGTGTCATCCTATACACATGTGAGAGACACTGACATAACCTACACAAGTACCAGACATGCTGTGTTCTGCTATACACATGTGAGAGACACAGACATCAGCTGCACAAGTACCATACATGATCTATTCTCATATACACATGTGTGAGACACAGACATCATCTACACAAGTACCTGACATGCTGTGTTCTGCTATACACATGTGAAATACACAAACATCAGCTACACAAGTACCTGATATGCTGTTCTGCTATACACATGTGATGGATACAGACATCAGCTACACAAGTACCTGATATGCTGTGTCATCCTATACACATGTGAGAGACACAGACATCAGCTACACAAGTGCCTGACATGCTGTGTTCTCCTATATACATGTGTGAGACACAGACATCAGCTACACAAGTGCCTGACATGCTGTGTCCTCCTATACATATGTGATATACACAGACATCAGCTACACAAGTGCCTGACATGCTGTGTCCTCCTATACACATGTGATATACACAGACATCAGCTACACAAGTACCTGACATGCTGGGGCACATTTACTTGCACTAGGTGTCGCTGATGCGCCGAGGTCTGCTGGAGTTCACCGGAGTTCACCTTCTATTTATTGTTGCAGGTAAGTGCGACACCTTTTTAAAAAAAATACCATGAATTTTCCAAATCCGTCGGAATATCCGACGGCCACGCCCTCGATTTCCATTGCATGCAACTTGGCACCAAAATCTGATTGCGTACGCCAAAATCCCGGCGGAATTCGCCGCAAATTGGAAATCGCCAGGATACCCGACGGAATTGCGCGATTCGGACACTAAGTAAATGAGCCCTGCTGTGTTCTCCTATACACATGTGAGAGATACAGACATCAGCTACACAAGTGCCTGACATGCTGTGTTCTCCTATACACATGTGTGAGACACAGACATCAGCTACACAAGTACCTGACATGCTGTGTCCACCTAAACACATGTGAGAGACACAGACATCAGCTACACAAGTGCCTGACATGCTGTGTCCTCCTATACATATGTGATAGATACAGACATCAGCTACACAAGTACCTGACATGCTGTGTTCTGCTATATACATGTGAGAGATACAGACATCAGCTACACAAGTACCTGACATGCTGTGTTCTGCTATATACATGTGAGAGATACAGACATCAGCTACACAAGTACCTGACATGCTGTGTTCTGCTATACACATGTGAGAGACACAAACATCAGCTACACAAGTACCTGACATGCTGGGGGTCATTTACTAAGGGCCCGATTCGCGGTTTCCCGACGTGTTACCCGAATATTTCTGATTTGTGCCGATTTCCCCTGAATTGCCCCGGGATTTCGGCGCTGGCATGCATGCGACGGAAATCGGGGGGCGTGGCCGAATGAAAACCCGATGGATTCGGAAAAACCGCCGTATTTTTTTAAAAAAATTGGTCGCGGAGCTTGCACTTACCTTCACTCAGCCCGGCTCGGTGTACTCCAGTGCGTTCCGATGCTCTTCAGCGCAGCAGCGCCACCTGGTGGACGGCGGAGGAACTACCTTAAAAAAATCCCGTCCGGACCCGAATCCAGCGCAGAGACCGGGTTAGTAAATCTGCCCCGCTGTGTTCTGCTGTATACAAGTGAGAGACACAGACATCAGCTACACAAGTACCTGACATGCTGTGTCCTCCTATACCAGTGATGGCGAACCTTTTACAGGCCGAGTGCCCAAACTACATCCAAAATCCACTTATTAACCGTGAAGTGCCAGCATGGAATTTTATACCTTAACTTACTGCTACCTGTTCTTCCACATCTTTCAATTGTATCTGCTGACTGAGGTCACCAATATAGTTGACAGAAGGAAGGCAAATTCAAACTATCATTGTAGCTTTTTTCCAGGCTCTCTCTGTACAGGAAGAAATGGTGGGTCCAGCAAGATGACCTCCAAAGAAAAATCAATTCTGTCCACACCTTCTTACTTTCCTCGCAGTTCTAAACAGCCAATAAAGTGCAGAGAGCGCAGAGAGCAGTATCTCTTAAGTTGAGGATTCAGTGTTTGGTGAACTCTGTCCTTGGACAATGGCCTGAGTGCCCGCAGAAAGGGCTCCGAGTGCCACTTCTGGCACCCATGCCATAGGTTCGCCATCACTGTCCTATACACATGTGAGAGACACTGACATCAGTTACACAAGTACCTGACATGCTGTGTTCTACTATACACATGTGAGAGACACAGACATCAGCTACACAAGTACCTGACATGCTGTGTTCTCATATACACATGTGATAAACACAGACATCAGCTACACAAGTACCTGACATGCTGGGGTACATTTACTTACCCAGTCCAGTCGCGATCCAGCGGCAGATTCTCCAACGCTCATTCGGTTCCGGCCAGGATTCACTAAGGTCCGTGCGCTGATATGCACTAGGTGTCGCTGCTGCGACGAGGTCCTCTGGAGTTCACTGGAGTTCACCTTCTATTTCTTGGTGCAGGTAAGTGCGTGTCAAGTGACACTTTTTTAAAAAAATACCGCAGTTTTTCCGAATCCGTCGGGTTTTCCGACGGCCACGCCCCCCGATTTCCGCCGCATGGAACCAGGCGCCGAAATCCGATTGCGTGTGCCAAATTCCCGGCGGAATTCGTCACAAATCGGAAATTGACGGGATACCCGATGGAATCGCGCGATTCGAACCCTTAGAAAATGAGCCCCGCTGTGTTCTCCTATACACATGTGAGGGACACAGACATCAGCTACACAAGTACCTGACATGCTGTGTTCTACCATACACATGTGAGAGACACAGACATCAGCTACACAAGTACCTGGCATGCTGTGTCCTCATATAGACATGTGTGAGACACAGACATCAGCTACACAAGTACCTGACATGCTGTGTTCTCCTATACACATGTGAGGGACACAGACATCAGCTACACAAGTACCTGACATGCTGTGTTCTCCTATACACACATGAAAGACACAGACATCAGCTACACAAGTACCTGACATGCTGTGTCGTCCTATACACATGTGTGAGACACAGACATCAGCTACACAAGTACCTGACATGCTGTGTTCTCATATACACATGTGATAGACACAGACATCAGCTACACAAGTACCTGACATGCTGGGGTACATTTACTTACCCAGTCCAGTCGCGATCCAGCGGCAGGTTCTCCAACGCTGATTCGGGTCCGGCCAGGATTCATTAAGGTCCGTGCGCTGATATGCACTAGGTGTCGCTGCTGTGACGAGGTCCGCTGGAGTTCACTGGAGTTCACCTTCTATTTCTTGGTGCAGGTAAGTGCGTGTCAAGCGACACTTTTTTAAAAAAAATACAGCAGTTTTTCCGAATCCGTCGGGTTTTCCGACGGCCACGCCCCCCGATTTCCGCCGCATGCAATCAGGCGCCGAAATCCGATTGCGTGTGCCAAATTCCCAGCGGAATTCGTCACAAATCGGAAATTGACGGGATACCCGATGGAATCGCGCGATTCGAACCCTTAGAAAATGAGCCCCGCTGTGTTCTCCTATACACATGTGAGGGACACAGACATCAGCTACACAAGTACCTGACATGCTGTGTTCTACCATACACATGTGAGAGACACAGACATCAGCTACACAAGTACCTGGCATGCTGTGTCCTCATATACACATGTGTGAGACACAGACATCAGCTACACAAGTACCTGACATGCTGTGTTCTCCTATACACATGTGAGGGACACAGACATCAGCTACACAAGTACCTGACATGCTGTGTTCTCCTATACACACATGAAAGACACAGACATCAGCTATACAAGTACCTGACATGCTGTGTCATCCTATACACATGTGTGAGACACAGACATCAGCTACACAAGTACCTGACATGCTGTGTTCTCCTATACACGTGTGAGAGACACAGACATCAGCTACACAAGTACCTGACATGCTGTGTCCTCCTATACACATGTGAGACACAGACATCAGCTACACAAGTACCTGACATGCTGTGTTCTCCTATACACATGTGAGAGACACAGACATCAGCTACACAAGTACCTGACATGCTGTGTCCTCCTATACACATGTGAGGGACACAGACATCAGCTACACAAGTACCTGACATGCTGTGTCCTCCTATACACATGTGTGAGACTTGATAGCCCATAGGCGTATAGACGTTGGGCTAATGACTGCAGGCAGGTGGGGTCAAGAAAAGGTGAATTTGGCACGTCCCCTTAAAGTGAGTGTATGTTTGAAATCGTGGGCTACGTGACTGGGGGCGAGGCTAGTGGTAGCCACGCCTGAAGGGGCAGAGCCAAGGTGATAAAAGAGGTCTGGTGATGACGCTCACCCTCTTTCTGGAAAATCTTTCAGTGAAGAACAATGGCCTCTGATGACGCCGTCCGTATGCGACTTCGCACCGAGGGTTCCGCCTGGCTGTCCTCCCTGCTTGCAGAGGCACAGGCTGGAGCTTCAACGTCGGTCCCTTCAGCGGTCCCCGAATTACGTTGCTCCGGTAGGCAGTCGCGGCCGCCACAGCGCTTGGCTCTGTCAGCGCAGGCGGCCGCGGGTTCCCCGGCACTTACCGCTCTGCCCTGTGCCCCGTGTCCGGTCGGGAGGTGCGACTCTTCTGCAGCACCGCGGCCGGACGTCGCGGTGGTGAGAAGGGAATCTCCTGTCGGTGTTCCCTCCACTTCGGTGCCGGCTGCTTCTGTTGGAAGCCGGGGCCGGCGGCCTGTAGTGAGCGCTGGCGCCGGGAGGCGAGGAGTTAACTCCTCTTCTTCCCGCGCTGGTTTCAGCTGTGTCGCCTCACACACCGCAGTTAGGGATAGGGTAATACACAGCCCGCCACCATTCCCGGTTCAATCATTAGTTGCAATGCCAGGCTTGGGGGCAGCTGGTTTTAATCTGCCTACCCAGCCCCCAGCCTTGGCTTTTAATCCCCGTTCTGGGCAGCCTCCTGCCATAGGCATTAACCCCCTCCCTTCTTACACCATAGGTGCTGCTGACCGGGATGAGGCTGCATCTGATGAAGATCTTCAGGGAGGTGATCTTACGCCGCTCGACCCAAATACGTTGGTGGTGCCGCCCCCCTTGGTGGCCCCAATGATGGCGGGTGATCTAGGCCCTGGTTATATACTAGCCAAAGCTCCTCGCCGGCCCTCCTCTAGGTCATCCGGGGCCAGTTGCCCCTACAGTCGGCGCTCTGCATCTTCTGGGCATCGTGCGGTTTCACGCTCGCAGTCTGGGTGAGACAAACGGCGCCGCTCTAAAGAACGCCGCTCCTCATCACGCTCGTTGTCGCCTCGTTCTTCTCGTCAGGCAACATCAGATTCGTCCAGGCCTCCGTCACCAAAGCGCCGTCATGACAGGTCCAGGTCTCGCCGCGGCTCAGCTGGATCTCATCGATCACGCAGGGATTCGACTCCGGCGGTTCTGGCAACATCATCGGCAGCAGCACCTGGATTGGCTTCAGCGGTTCCTCAGCGCTCTCCAGCAGTCGGTGAGTCCGCCTGCTTGCAGGCTTGGGGGGGGGTCGTGGTCGGATGCTGCCTTGTTATCTTCTATTAGATCATTGCTGGGGTCAGGGGCTGAGGTGGCTTCTGCTGGCCAGCCTCTGATTTCATCTAATAAGCCTACGGTGGAAGCTTCCACTTCCACGTTTACTCCTTCGGTACCTGCTTTTAGGGATAATTATTTTTGTGGGGTCTCCCCTCTCGGCTATCATCTTTCCGATGACACGAAGGACAAGATTTTTTACGCAATGATTATGTGGACATCTGGTCTTTGGTGTCGGTGGATTCGGTGACGGTAGATAGGGAACGCCGTATTGAACGTGGTGTGGAAAGGAAGCCGAAGGTGGCAAAAACATTTAATAACTAGAGATGAGCGAACATACTCGTCCGAGCTTGATGCTCGTTTGAGCATTAGCGTACTCTAAACTACTCGTTGCTCGGACGAATACTTCGCCCGCTCGAGAAAATGGCATCTCCCGCCGTTTTGCTTTTTGGCGGCCAGAAACAGAGCCAATCACAAGCCAGGAGACTCTGCACTCCACCCAGCATGACGTGGTTGGCTGGCCTGATCAGGTGACCCTGGAATAGACTAGCCCCTGCCCGCGCTGCTCGGATCATTCTGTGTCTGGATGCCGCTAGGGAGAGAGCTGCTGCTGGTCAGGGAAAGCGTTAGGCTGTTCTATTAGAATAGTGTTAGGCAGGAGTGATTCTCCAAGAACCCAACAGCCCTTCTTAGGCCTACAATAACGTTATATATTTACTTTTTTTTGGTTTGCCTGTGGCTGGGCTTGCTGCCATTAGTAGTGCAGCTAGTACCATATTGTGAGTAATTTGCAGGGAGACTTGCTACCGTTGTGTTTAGCTCTTAGTGACACACATATCCACCTCAAACACCGAAGTGGGACAATTTATTAGGGGTTTGATTAGAATTAGGCAGAGTCTGCTGATTTTTTTTTTTTTACCTTTATTTCTTTTTATAGCTCAAAGTCATCTTGCAAAGCAGTGTGCTTTCACTGTAGGCTAGAAAATAGCCATAGAAGAACCCCAACGGCTTACTTAGGCCTACAATAGCGTTATATTTTCCTTTTTTTTGTTTGCTTGTGGCTGGGCTTGCTGGCATTAGTAGTGCAGCTAGTACCATATTGTGAGTAATTTGCAGGGAGACTTGCTACCGTTGTGTTTAGCTCTTAGTGACACACACATCCACCTTAAACACCGAAGTGGGACAATTTATTAGGGGTTTGATTAGAATTAGGCAGAGTCTGCTGATTTATTTTTTTTTACCTTTATTTCTTTTTAAAGCTCAAAGTCATCTTGCAAAGCAGTGTGCTTTAACTGTAGGCTAGAAAATAGCCATAGGAGAACCCCAACGGCTTACTTAGGCCTACAATAGCGTTATATTTTCCTTTTTTTTGTTTGCTTGTGGCTGGGCTTGCTGGCATTAGTAGTGCAGCTAGTACCATATTGTGAGGAATTTGCTGGGAGACTTGCGACCGTTGTGTTTAGCTCTTAGTGACACACATATCCACCACACACAAACACCGAAGTGGGACAATTTATTAGGGGTTTGATTAGAATTAGAGTCTGCTGATTTTTTTTTTTTTACCTTTATTTCTTTTTATAGCTCAAAGTCATCAGGCACAGCACAAAATCCAGTTGTGTGCTGTCAGTGTAGGTTAGAAACTAGCCATAGCAATAGGATAGCATGGTTTTGTTTAAAAAAAATAAATAAAAAACACAAAAAAAAATTAAAGTTTACACTTTAATTTGGAAAATGTTTAACCCGAGGGCTAGGGGTAGAGGACGAGGGCGTGGACGTGGGCGTCCAACTACTGCAGGGGTCAGAGGCCGTGGTCCTGGGCGGGGGGAGACACCACCTGCTGATGAGGGAGCAGGGGAACGCCGCAGAGCTACACTCCCTAGGTTCATCATGTCTCAAGTTACTGGGACTCGTGGTAGAGCACTGTTGAGGCCAGAACAGTGCGAAGAGGTGATGTCGTGGATTGCGGACAATGCTTCTAGCCATTTGTCCACCAGTCAGTCTTCCACGCAGTCCACCCATGTCACCGAAATCAGCACTCCTCCAGCTCCTCCACCTCAGCCTCCTTCCCCCCAGTCTGCCCCCTCCCAGCAAAATTTGGCATTTGAACCGGCATACTCTGAGGAACTGTTTTCTGGACCCTTCCCACAGTCACAAACCACTTGTCCGGTTGCTGCTGAGCAATTTTCCGATGCCCAGGTGTTCCACCGGTCGCAGTCTGTGGGTGATGATGACATTATTGACGTAGTGGAAGAAGTGTGTAAAGAGGTGTCGGACGATGAGGAGACACGGTTGTCAGACAGTGGTGAAGTTGTTGTCAGGGCAGGAAGTCCGAGGGGGGAGCAGACTGAGGGATCGGAGGATGATGAGGTGACAGACCCAAGCTGGGTTGATAGGCCGGGTGAACACAGTGCTTCTGAGACGGAGGCGAGTCCTATAGCAGAACAGGTTGGAAGAGGCAGTGGTGGGGCCAGACGGAGAGGCAGGGCCAGAGCTGGTGCATCAGCGCCAAATGTTGCCCGTAGTCAAGCTCCCGTGGCGAGGGCTAGATTTTCAGAAGTCTGGAGGTTCTTTAAAGAAACACCGGATGACCGACGGACTGTGGTGTGCAACCTTTGCCAAACCAGGATCAGCAGGGGTTCCACCACTACTAGCTTAACTACCACCAGTATGCGCAGGCATATGAATGCTAAACACCCCACTCAATGGCACTAAGCCCGTTCACCTCCGGCCGGGCACACCACTGCTCCTTCCCCTGTGTCATCTGCTAGTCAGCCCCCTGCCCAGGACCACGGCCCAAACACCTCCCGTGCGAAAACCCCATCTTCGCCTCCACGATCCTCCACAGCATCCACCAGCATTCAGCTCTCCATACCCCAGACGCTGGAGCGCAAAAGGAAGTATAGCGCAACCCACCCACACGCCCAAGCCCTCAACGTCCACATCTCCAAGTTGCTTAGCCTGGAGATGCTGCCCTATAGGCTGGTAGAGTCCAAGGCCTTTCGAAACCTCATGGTGGCGGCCGCCCCTCGGTATTCGGTCCCCAGCCGCCACTACTTTTCCCGATGTGCCGTCCCAGCCCTGCACAAGCACGTGTCAGAGAACATCATCCGTGCCCTGACCAACGCCGTTTCTGACAAGGTCCACCTGACCGCGGACACGTGGACGAGTGCTGCCGGGCAGGGCCACTATATATTGCTGACGGCACATTGGGTTAACTTGGTGGAGGCTGGGACCGAGTCTGACCCTGGGGCTGGTCATATACTGCCGACGCCGAGGATTGCGGGGCCTACCTCGGTCCAGGTCTCAAAGGCCTACTATTCCTCCTCCTCCTCCCACCCCTCCTACACCTCCTCCTCCGAATTACCATCCGTGGGCATGGCGCCATCAGTCGGTAGCTCTAGGCACAGCAGCAGTGCCGTCGCTAAGCGACAGCAGGCGGTGCTCAAACTGCTGAGCCTAGGCGATAAAAGGCACACCGCCCAAGAGCTATTACAGGGCATCACGGCGCAGACTGATCTGTGGCTGGCACTGCTGAACCTGAAGCCAGGCATGGTTATGTGTGACAACGGCCGTAACCTGATGGCGGCTCTGCAACTCGGCAGACTGACACATGTGCCATGCCTGGCCCATGTGTTAAATCTGATAGTTCAGCGTTTCCTCAAGACATACCCCAATCTGTCTGATTTGCTCACGAAGGTGTGCCGCATCTGTGCGCATTTCAGGAAGTCCAGCACAGATGTTGCCACTCTCAGGGCAGCGCAGCGCCGCCTCCAACTGCCCGCTCACCGACTGTTGTGCGACGTGCCCACGAGGTGGAATTCAACATTAACCATGTTATCCAGAGTTTACCAGCAGCGCAGAGCGATTGTAGACTGCCAGATGTCAACTTCCACCAGAACAGGTCAGTCAGCTTCCTCAAGTCTACAATGAGGAGTGGACGTGGATGTCTGATATCTGTCAGGTGCTGAGTAACTTTGAGGAGTCAACACAGATGGTCAGTGGCAATGCCGCCATCATAAGCCTCACCATCCCGCTGCTTGGCCTGTTGAAAAACTCTCTGGTCAGCATGAAGTCGGAAGCTTTGCGCTCGTCACAAGAGACGGGGGATGAAGATTCCCTTGTTGATAGCCAAAGCACCCTCAGGTCTGTTTCTCAGCGCATATCGGAGGAGGATGAGGAGGAAGAGGAGGAGAATGTTGGCGAGACAGAAGAGGGGACCATTGTTCAGTCCTTCACTGTTCAGCGTGTATGGGCAGAAGAAGAGGAGTTGGAGGAGGAGGAAATGGAGAGTCAGGTCAGTGAGGGGAGTGAATTCTTGCGCGTGGTACTCTGGCGCATATGGCAGATTTCATGCTAGGCTGCCTATCCCGTGACCCTCGCGTTCAAAGAATTTATTCCAGCACCGATTACTGGGTATTCACTCTCCTGGACCCACGGTATAAGCAAAATCTTTCCACTCTCATCCCTGGAGAGGAAAGGAGTGTGAGAATGCATGAATACCAGCAGGCCCTGGTGCACAAGCTGAAACAGTATTTCCCTTCTGACAGCGCTAGCGGCAGAGGGCGTACTTCTGCGGGACAAGTAGCGAGGGAGAGTAGGCGAGCAGGCAGCTTGTCCAGCACTGGCAGGGGTACGCTTTACAAGGCCTTTGCCAGTTTTATGTCACCCCAGCAAGACACTGTCACCTGTCCCCAGTCTCGGCAGAGTAGGGCTGATCTTTACAGAAAGATGGTGAGGGAGTACGTAGCTGACCATACCATCGTCCTAAATGATCACACAGCTCCCTACAACTACTGGGTTTCAAAGCTGGACACGTGGCACGAACTGGCGCTGTACGCCTTGGAGGTTCTTGCCTGCCCTGCCGCTAGCGTGTTGTCCGAGCGGGTTTTCAGTGCAGCTGGTGGCATCATCACCGATAAGCGTACACGCCTGTCGACTGACAGCGCTGACAGGCTGACGCTTATCAAGATGAATAAAGCCTGGATTTCTCCGGATTTTCATTCTCCACCAGGTGAAAGAAGCTCAACCTAAATAATGTATGCACTCCTCCTCCTCATTGTCCTCCTTCTCCTCCTCTTTGTACACTAAAGCAGAGGAAACTGGCTATTTTTTGCCAGGGCCAACTGGCTCTAGCTATAGTACTCTATGTATTTAATTTTTCTGGAGGGCCACCTACCCGGTCCTCTGTTTTAAGCAATTTTTGGGAGTGCCACATACAGGCACTCAATCTATTTAATTTTTCTGGAGGACCACCTACCTGCTCCTCTGGTTTGAAAACTTTTTTGGACTGCCACATACAGGCACTATCCAAATTAAATTGTCTCCATAGCAGCCTCCACATGTCGTCGTTTTAGCTGGCTCCACACGTTGTCTCCATTGCTACCTTCACACGTCATCGCCATAGCTGCCTCCAAAAGTCGTCCATATAGCTGCCTCCATACACGGTCTCCTTATCAAACGAACTGTGTCAGGCAGAATTTTGGGTTGTTTTCATGGCTTCCACATCAAACTTGTTAACTTTGTCGCCACCCTGCTGTGTAATCCACAAAATATACTGGCAAACTTTTATCATTTACCGATATTATTTCAGCGCTTCTTGCGCATCTGTTTACATTCCCCTCACCCGCCATAACCCAAACTTATAAGAACGCTACTACACTTGATCTTATACAAAAGGTTCTTAGAAGTGCTGTTTGGGGAGTAGCCTAGAGACAGGGGCTTGGATTGGCGAAAGCTCGCCTGGCAGCGGAGCGCCAGCTCCATCCCACTATGCTATTCCATTATTCCTAGGTGAAATATTCAAACGACCCGGCCTGCTTTGAAAATTATAATTTTTTCAAAGTAAACGCTTCTGGCCCCCATGCCCATTTTGGGTGGGGAGGAGCCGAGAGACAGGGGCTTGGACAGGCGAAAGCTCGCCTGGCAGCGGACCGCCAGCTCCATCCCAAGATTAGGCAGCCTCAGAGGCATCCATGCATGCTGCCCCTGCTGTTTCCTGTCCATTTCGCCTCTACGATCCTCCACAGCGTCCACCAATGTCTCCATGTGCAACTTTCAACTGTCTATACCCCAGACGCTGGAGCACGAGAGGATATGCAGCACATCATCCCCTTATCAAACGAGCTGTGTCATGCAGAATTTTCAGGTGTTTCACCAGATACATAGTGGAACTCGGCCCATCTGTCACCATGCTGGAGACCTGAAGTTTCAATCATAGAAGCAATATGGATGCCCCAGTAGTCACTCTTAATCATGGAAGTCGTCTCCATGGCTGCCTCCCCATGTCGTCCCTTTATCAAACGAGCTGTGTCAGGCTCATTTTTCGGGTGTTTCACTAGATACGTTATGGAACTTGGTCACTATGTCGCCACCATGCTGTGTTATCGACTAAATATACAGTCAACCTTTTGTTCACATAGGAAATCATTTCAGCGCTTCTTGCTCACCTCCTTTGGTGAAACCTGAGTCCATTTAGGGTATGTCGCCATGAGACTCTCTAGCCTGCCGCTGCTGCCTCTGCATGCCGTCCCCTATAGTGTCAGGGTCAATTATTGCATGTTTTAGATGCTATCTAGCCTCATTTGGTCACTCTGTCATGGCCATGCTGTTGCCCATAATTTTGGCATAATGGTGCGATTAAGCAGCCTCAGAGGCATCCATGCATGCTGCCCCTGCTGTTTCCTGTCCATTTCCGTGGTGTTTCCATCCTTTTCTGAGGTTCCCAGGTGTTTGGCCAAGCTTCCCTGTGCAGAGCCTTGGTCCCCTTGAAAAATGCTCGAGTCTCCCATTGACTTCAATGGGGTTCGTTATTCGAGACGAGCACTCGAGCATCGGGAAAAGTTAGTGCTCGCTCATCTCTAGTAATAACTGGATTCAGGCTTTTTCTGTGTTGGGCTGTGTTTTGACTCAGAAATCGCCCGACAAGGCTCCGCAGCTATTTGTTTATTTGGATATTATTTTTAATGCATTCAGAACCCATGGGGGTACGGCTTGGTGGAGGTATGATGAGGAGTTCAGGAGGCGGCTGGCACAGAAGCCGGAGGTTGGCTGGGATGCAAAAGCCACGGATGTGTGGCTGCGAATTATGACGAATCCAAAACCCTTTCCTTCGGCCGCCTCCTCCTCCTCATCCTCAGCTCTGGCAGGTTCCCTTGCTCCGGGGGCGGTCCGTAGGTCGGGAACATGCTGGATGTATAACGATGGACACTGTCGTTTTTACGGGTCCTGTAAATTTAGGCACGAGTGCTCCAACTGTGGGGGAGCGCATGCCTCCATTAGTTGTTCCCGCCCTGTGGCGGCCCTCTCTCGCCATCAGGGTAATAGTAGACCAGAGGACGCCGGTGCGCGTTCAAAAGATGTTGCCATGGCTCGCCCTGTATCCCAAGATGGCGGATGCCGCGCAACTTAGGACTGGGTTTTCTTTTGGCTTCTTCATCCCATTCATCCCCAGCGACTTGCCTGTTTTTTCTAAAAATTTGAAATCTGTTTTGGATTTGCCAGAAGTGGCTCATCGTAAGGTTATGACTGAAGTTGAGTTGGGGAGAATGGCTGGCCCTTTTCAAACATTGCCCTTTGCTAATTTGCGGGTCTCCCCCCTCGGGGTGGTACCCAAAAAAGAGCCTGGAAAATTTAGACTCATTCACCATTTATCCCATCCACAAGGATCATCAGTTAACGATGGCATCAAAAAGGATCTGGTATCTGTATCGTACGTCTCATTTGATAAGGCGATTGCTCTGGTACGGGCGGCTGGCCCGGGGTCCCTGATGGCCAAATCAGATATAGAGTCGGCTTTTAGACTCTTGCCTGTACATTCCGATTGTTTTCATTTATTGGGTTGCCAGTTGGACTGCGAATTTTATTATATGATATGTGCTTGCCTATGGGCTGCTCCATTTCTTGTTATTATTTTGAGGTGTTTAGCACCTTCTTGGAGTGGGTCCTCAAGCACGAAACGTCCTCCTCTCTGGTAACGTATTATCTGGATGATTTTTTGTTTGTGAGGCCTCGGGACTCGGGTCACTGTTCCTACCTGCTTTCTTCTTTCCGCTATCTGGCACAACACTTTGGGGTTCCCCTTTCGGCAGAAAAAACTGAGGGCCCCTGTACTGTATTGTCCTTTCTGGGAATAGAAATTGACTCGGTAGCAATGGAATTTCGGCTACCGGAGGACAAGATAGTGAAACTACGTGCAGCAATAGCGGCTTGTTTGACAATAAAAAAAGCTTCACTTCAACAGGTTCAGTCTTTGCTGGGTCTTTTAGTATTTGCATGCTGGATAATGGCCATGGGTCGGGTTTTTTCCCGTCGACTCTCCTTGGCCACTGCCAGAGTCAAGGCGCCGCATCACCGGGTAAGGTTAACCAAAGGGATAAAGGCAGACTTATGGGTGTGGGACGTCTTTTTGTCAGGTTATAATGGGCGGACCTGCTGGCGTGAGGCAGAAGTATCTAGCCGGGAGTTGCAGCTTTTTTCGGACGCAGCAGGGGGGGTAGGTTTCTGGGTTTTGCTGGGTTCAATGTGGTGCGCGGAGCGCTGGCCGCAAGCTTGGCAGGAGCGGGGTTGGTGTGGGAACATAACATTGTTGGAGTTCTTTCCCATTGTAGTGGCTGTGGAGCTATGGGGCAGGCGGATGGCTAATAAATCGGTGGTTTTCTGGACTGACAATATGAGCGTTGTGCAAGTGGTTAACAGTCTTTCGTCTTCTTCCCTTCCTGTTCTATGCCTATTGCAGAGTTTTGTTTTGCGTTGTTTACAGTTTAATATTTCCTTTAAGGCAAGGCATGTGCCGGGGGTGGAAAACAGGGTTGCTGATGCACTTTCCCGTTTTAATTGGCAGGTGTTTCGGTCGATTTGTCCTTCGGCGGACAAGGAGGGGATTCCATGCCCGGGCTCCCTATGGTCCACCCTGGAAGCCAGCTCATGCCATTGATTCGGTCATCCTTAGCTTCGTCCACTTGGGCTGCCCACGGTAAAGCATGGGGGGAATGGTGTAAGGTGGCGGGGTTACGGGCTGTTCAGCGGAAGTAGGCCCCCGTTTAGAAATAACTTTGCGTTACCTGGGAGGGTTGAGGGAACAAGGGGTATCTGGCCTGGGTGCTCAGCGGCGGTTGGCGGGTATAGCCTTTTTCTTTAAACTATATGGTTGGGTTGATGTGACGCAGAGTTTTTTCATTAAGCAAGCTATTAAAGGCTGGAAGAAGGATTCTTATTCAGTCCTGCTGCGGTTGCTGCCTCTTTTGGAAAAGGTTTGCAGGGATGACTTTGAGGTTGCATTGTTTCAAGCAGCATTCGTAATTGCGTTTTTCGGGGCGCTTTGTATTTCTGAGCTGGTCCCACTGAGTGCAGCAAAATCGGGTGGGCTGTTGTTTGAGGATGTTTTCGTTTCAGTTGGGGGCTTGCGTTTTCGTATTCGTCAATCCAAGACGGATGTCTTTGGGCGAGGGTGCTGGGTGTCGTTACGGCAGATGGGGGGACCGGCTTGTCCGGTGATGGCGGTGAAACGTTATCTGGCAATATGAGTGGGGGGGATTCAGTTTTTCTCACATGCAAATAGCAATCCACTCACCCGGTTCCAGTTTACAGTAATTTTCAAAAAAGTGTTGGAGGCTGCTGGCCTTCCACCTGGGGATTTGGGTCTTTCTGATGCTGAGGTGCAAAGAATTGGGAGATGGAGATCTGAGTGCTTTGCTGGTTATGTTCGTCCTGATTTGCTTGTGAATTAAATGTTTCTCTTTTTAGATTCACGTCCGACGGTTTGGATCCTGGGACATTCGTTCATCTACTGGGCGGAGCAGCGAGCGATGATGCGTCCTGGCGGGAGATCACTTGGCTTCTACAACGCCGACGTTCGTTGGCGTGGAATTAGGGGTCTTCGTTGGCCTCAAGCCCTACCGGAGCTGGTTGACATCAGCCGTTACTCTGAGTCTCCTTCTATCTTGGTGTTGCATCTTGGGGGTAACGACTTGTGCTCGGTGAGATTGGTTGAGCTAATTCCTCTGATTCAGTCCGACCTGGAGAGGTTTTCCTTGTTTTTCTCTAGGTTTGTGCTGGTGTGGTCAGAAATTATACCTAGGGCAATTTGGGAAGGGGCCAGAGATGAGGCGGGGATCGAGAGAAGCAGGCGGTTGCTTAATACCAAAGTATCTCGATTTGTACGTGAAAGGGGTGGAGTGGTAGTAAGACACAGGGAGTTGGAGGGTGATAATCGCGGCCTGTTATTGCCTGATGGTGTTCACTTAACAGACATAGGTCTGGACATCTTTATTTCGGGTCTTCAAGATGGAATTGAGAGGGCCATGTCCCTTCTAGTGGGGGGTCGGAGGGACATGTAGGTTTACATGTTCTCCTCCGTGGCGGTTGTGTAGAAGGGGGTGAGTACCTACATGCCCTCTAACGAGGCTGGCATTTCAGGTGCCCTTTATATGTTATTATGTTAATTGTTAATAAAGTTGCTACTCTATGAGTAGGAGTTAATGGGTTAAATATTTTCAATAAAGCTGTGGCCGACTCCCTGTTGTCACTGCACAAGTTTGAACATATTGGGGCAGATTTATCAAGCTGTCTGAAAGTCTGAATATTTCTAGTTGCTCATGGCAACCAATCACGTCTCAGCTTTCATTTTACCAGTGCTCATGAATATTTTAAAGGGGAGCTGTGATTGGTTGCCATGGGCAACTAGAAATATTCTGACTTTCAGACAGCTTTATAAATCTGCCCCATTATCTGTGTCTGCGGTTCTTTATTCAAAGGGGACAGTGGGTTCTAAAGGTTGGTTTATTTAAGTTTGCATGCAGTCACAGACATCAGCTACACAAGTACCTGACATGCTGTGTTCTCCTATACACACATGAAAGACACAGACATCAGCTACACAAGTACCTGACATTCTGTGTTCTCCTATACACATGTGTGAGACACAGACATCAGCTACACAAGTACCTGACATGCTGTGTTCTCCTATACACATGTGTGAGACACAGACATCACCTACACAAGTTCCTGTTATGTTCTTCCCTCCTATACACATAAGAGACATGGACATCAGCTACACAAGTGCCTGACATGCTCTCCTCCCATACACATGGCTGCATCCTTGAGCAGTTTAATCTCTCATGCACAGGCTGAGAGAGGCTGATAGACAGGATAGGAGGAATGGAAGCCATGATTATACAGGCTGTGAGTCAACCATTGGGGGGGGGTGGCAGTACCTCCCACTCATAAATAACCTGGATATGATAATGATTCATTGTACATCTCTCAGGACATTTGCATACAGCTTAATTGCCTAATTGTTTACGTTTACAGGCATGTAGAGGGACGATGTAGGGATAGGGGCAATGTTTTCTAATGGCAGTTATTTAGTATATTTAGTTTTGGGGGTTAATTTACCTCGCTGCCCCTGTGTTTCTATCTTGTGCTGTATAGCAGTAAGAACCCAACTTCTGGTGTCATTGTAAAGAGGAGAATTTATACTTTTAAAAGGTGTGAATGTGGTTCTATGAGCTACAGAGCCGGTGGTGCGCTCTATCTATGCCCTCCATTTACAGTAATGATGAAGCATGAAGCTATCAGCTCCCGGCTCCACCATGTTATGTTATAATGAGGCAATGGGTATGACGAGAAGAAGATTTTCAGTAGCCTCCTATACTACAACCCTACACGATGCTCCACAACACAGAGGATAAATATCACCAAGTATATAAAATACCCACTAGGGGGCAGTGCTGTAACATTGCTCAGTGCAGCAGGAGGGTAATAAGTTTACATTATAATTAGAGATGAGCGAGCACTAAAATGCTCGGGTACTCGTTATTCGAGACGAACTTTTCCCAATGCTCGAGTGCTCGTCTCGAATAACGAACCCCATTGAAGTCAATGGGAGACTCGAGCATTTTTCAAGGGGACCAAGGCTCTGCACAGGGAAGCTTGGCCAAACACCTGGGAACCTCAGAAGAGTTTTTTCATTAAGCAAGCTATTAAAGGCTGGAAGAAGGATTCTTATTCAGTCCTGCTGCGGTTGCTGCCTCTTTTGGAAAAGGTTTGCAGGGATGACTTTGAGGTTGCATTGTTTCAAGCAGCATTCGTAATTGCGTTTTTCGGGGCGCTTTGTATTTCTGAGCTGGTCCCACTGAGTGCAGCAAAATCGGGTGGGCTGTTGTTTGAGGATGTTTTCGTTTCAGTTGGGGGCTTGCGTTTTCGTATTCGTCAATCCAAGACGGATGTCTTTGGGCGAGGGTGCTGGGTGTCGTTACGGCAGATAGGGGGACCGGCTTGTCCGGTGATGGCGGTGAAACGTTATCTGGCAATATGAGTGGGGGGGATTCAGTTTTTCTCACATGCAAATAGCAATCCACTCACCCGGTTCCAGTTTACAGTAATTTTCAAAAAAGTGTTGGAGGCTGCTGGCCTTCCACCTGGGGATTTGGGTCTTTCTGATGCTGAGGTGCAAAGAATTGGGAGATGGAGATCTGAGTGCTTTGCTGGTTATGTTCGTCCTGATTTGCTTGTGAATTAAATGTTTCTCTTTTTAGATTCACGTCCGACGGTTTGGATCCTGGGACATTCGTTCATCTACTGGGCGGAGCAGCGAGCGATGATGCGTCCTGGCGGGAGATCACTTGGCTTCTACAACGCCGACGTTCGTTGGCGTGGAATTAGGGGTCTTCGTTGGCCTCAAGCCCTACCGGAGCTGGTTGACATCAGCCGTTACTCTGAGTCTCCTTCTATCTTGGTGTTGCATCTTGGGGGTAACGACTTGTGCTCGGTGAGATTGGTTGAGCTAATTCCTCTGATTCAGTCCGACCTGGAGAGGTTTTCCTTGTTTTTCTCTAGGTTTGTGCTGGTGTGGTCAGAAATTATACCTAGGGCAATTTGGGAAGGGGCCAGAGATGAGGCGGGGATCGAGAGAAGCAGGCGGTTGCTTAATACCAAAGTATCTCGATTTGTACGTGAAAGGGGTGGAGTGGTAGTAAGACACAGGGAGTTGGAGGGTGATAATCGCGGCCTGTTATTGCCTGATGGTGTTCACTTAACAGACATAGGTCTGGACATCTTTATTTCGGGTCTTCAAGATGGAATTGAGAGGGCCATGTCCCTTCTAGTGGGGGGTCGGAGGGACATGTAGGTTTACATGTTCTCCTCCGTGGCGGTTGTGTAGAAGGGGGTGAGTACCTACATGCCCTCTAACGAGGCTGGCATTTCAGGTGCCCTTTATATGTTATTATGTTAATTGTTAATAAAGTTGCTACTCTATGAGTAGGAGTTAATGGGTTAAATATTTTCAATAAAGCTGTGGCCGACTCCCTGTTGTCACTGCACAAGTTTGAACATATTGGGGCAGATTTATCAAGCTGTCTGAAAGTCTGAATATTTCTAGTTGCTCATGGCAACCAATCACGTCTCAGCTTTCATTTTACCAGTGCTCATGAATATTTTAAAGGGGAGCTGTGATTGGTTGCCATGGGCAACTAGAAATATTCTGACTTTCAGACAGCTTTATAAATCTGCCCCATTATCTGTGTCTGTGGTTCTTTATTCAAAGGGGACAGTGGGTTCTAAAGGTTGGTTTATTTAAGTTTGCATGCAGTCACAGACATCAGCTACACAAGTACCTGACATGCTGTGTTCTCCTATACACACATGAAAGACACAGACATCAGCTACACAAGTACCTGACATTCTGTGTTCTCCTATACACATGTGTGAGACACAGACATCAGCTACACAAGTACCTGACATGCTGTGTTCTCCTATACACATGTGTGAGACACAGACATCACCTACACAAGTTCCTGTTATGTTCTTCCCTCCTATACACATAAGAGACATGGACATCAGCTACACAAGTACCTGACATGCTGTGTCCTCCTATACACATATGATAGACACAGACATCACCTACACAAGTTCCTGTTATGTTCTTCCCTCCTATACACATAAGAGACATGGACATCAGCTACACAAGTGCCTGACATGCTCTCCTCCCATACACATGGCTGCATCCTTGAGCAGTTTAATCTCTCATGCACAGGCTGAGAGAGGCTGATAGACAGGATAGGAGGAATGGAAGCCATGATTATACAGGCTGTGAGTCAACCATTGGGGGGGGGGTGGCAGTACCTCCCACTCATAAATAACCTGGATATGCTAATGATTCATTGTACATCTCTCAGGACATTTGCATACAGCTTAATTGCCTAATTGTTTACGTTTACAGGCATGTAGAGGGACGATGTAGGGATAGGGGCAATGTTTTCTAATGGCAGTTATTTAGTATATTTAGTTTTGGGGGTTAATTTACCTCGCTGCCCCTGTGTTTCTATCTTGTGCTGTATAGCAGTAAGAACCCAACTTCTGGTGTCATTGTAAAGAGGAGAATTTATACTTTTAAAAGGTGTGAATGTGGTTCTATGAGCTACAGAGCCGGTGGTGCGCTCTATCTATGCCCTCCATTTACAGTAATGATGAAGCATGAAGCTATCAGCTCCCGGCTCCACCATGTTATGTTATAATGAGGCAATGGGTATGACGAGAAGAAGATTTTCAGTAGCCTCCTATACTACAACCCTACACGATGCTCCACAACACAGAGGATAAATATCACCAAGTATATAAAATACCCACTAGGGGGCAGTGCTGTAACATTGCTCAGTGCAGCAGGAGGGTAATAAGTTTACATTATAATTAGAGATGAGCGAGCACTAAAATGCTCGGGTACTCGTTATTCGAGACGAACTTTTCCCAATGCTCGAGTGCTCGTCTCGAATAACGAACCCCATTGAAGTCAATGGGAGACTCGAGCATTTTTCAAGGGGACCAAGGCTCTGCACAGGGAAGCTTGGCCAAACACCTGGGAACCTCAGAAGAGTTTTTTCATTAAGCAAGCTATTAAAGGCTGGAAGAAGGATTCTTATTCAGTCCTGCTGCGGTTGCTGCCTCTTTTGGAAAAGGTTTGCAGGGATGACTTTGAGGTTGCATTGTTTCAAGCAGCATTCGTAATTGCGTTTTTCGGGGCGCTTTGTATTTCTGAGCTGGTCCCACTGAGTGCAGCAAAATCGGGTGGGCTGTTGTTTGAGGATGTTTTCGTTTCAGTTGGGGGCTTGCGTTTTCGTATTCGTCAATCCAAGACGGATGTCTTTGGGCGAGGGTGCTGGGTGTCGTTACGGCAGATAGGGGGACCGGCTTGTCCGGTGATGGCGGTGAAACGTTATCTGGCAATATGAGTGGGGGGGATTCAGTTTTTCTCACATGCAAATAGCAATCCACTCACCCGGTTCCAGTTTACAGTAATTTTCAAAAAAGTGTTGGAGGCTGCTGGCCTTCCACCTGGGGATTTTGGTACACATTCATTTAGGATAGGTGCGGCGACTACAGCGAGCGAGTTGGGTCTTTCTGATGCTGAGGTGCAAAGAATTGGGAGATGGAGATCTGAGTGCTTTGCTGGTTATGTTCGTCCTGATTTGCTTGTGAATTAAATGTTTCTCTTTTTAGATTCACGTCCGACGGTTTGGATCCTGGGACATTCGTTCATCTACTGGGCGGAGCAGCGAGCGATGATGCGTCCTGGCGGGAGATCACTTTGGCTTCTACAACGCCGACGTTCGTTGGCGTGGAATTAGGGGTCTTCGTTGGCCTCAAGCCCTACCGGAGCTGGTTGACATCAGCCGTTACTCTGAGTCTCCTTCTATCTTGGTGTTGCATCTTGGGGGTAACGACTTGTGCTCGGTGAGATTGGTTGAGCTAATTCCTCTGATTCAGTCCGACCTGGAGAGGTTTTCCTTGTTTTTCTCTAGGTTTGTGCTGGTGTGGTCAGAAATTATACCTAGGGCAATTTGGGAAGGGGCCAGAGATGAGGCGGGGATCGAGAGAAGCAGGCGGTTGCTTAATACCAAAGTATCTCGATTTGTACGTGAAAGGGGTGGAGTGGTAGTAAGACACAGGGAGTTGGAGGGTGATAATCGCGGCCTGTTATTGCCTGATGGTGTTCACTTAACAGACATAGGTCTGGACATCTTTATTTCGGGTCTTCAAGATGGAATTGAGAGGGCCATGTCCCTTCTAGTGGGGGGTCGGAGGGACATGTAGGTTTACATGTTCTCCTCCGTGGCGGTTGTGTAGAAGGGGGTGAGTACCTACATGCCCTCTAACGAGGCTGGCATTTCAGGTGCCCTTTATATGTTATTATGTTAATTGTTAATAAAGTTGCTACTCTATGAGTAGGAGTTAATGGGTTAAATATTTTCAATAAAGCTGTGGCCGACTCCCTGTTGTCACTGCACAAGTTTGAACATATTGGGGCAGATTTATCAAGCTGTCTGAAAGTCTGAATATTTCTAGTTGCTCATGGCAACCAATCACGTCTCAGCTTTCATTTTACCAGTGCTCATGAATATTTTAAAGGGGAGCTGTGATTGGTTGCCATGGGCAACTAGAAATATTCTGACTTTCAGACAGCTTTATAAATCTGCCCCATTATCTGTGTCTGTGGTTCTTTATTCAAAGGGGACAGTGGGTTCTAAAGGTTGGTTTATTTAAGTTTGCATGCAGTCACAGACATCAGCTACACAAGTACCTGACATGCTGTGTTCTCCTATACACACATGAAAGACACAGACATCAGCTACACAAGTACCTGGCATGCTGTGTCCTCCTATACACATGTGTGAGACACAGACATCAGCTACACAAGTACCTGACATGCTGTGTTCTCCTATACACATGTGATAGATACAGACATCAGCTACACAAGTACATGACATGCTGTGTTCTCCTATACACATGTGTGAGACACAGACATCAGCTACACAAGTACCTGACATGCTGTGTTCTCCTATACACATGTGATAGATACAGACATCAGCTACACAAGTACCTGACATGCTGTGTTCTCCTATACACATGTGAGAGACACAGACATCAGCAACACAAGTGCCTGACATGCTGTGTCCTATACACATGTGTGAGACAGACATCACCTACACAAGTTCCTGTTATGTTCTTCCCTCCTATACACATAAGAGACATGGACATCAGCTACACAAGTGCCTGACATGCTCTCCTCCCATACACATGGCTGCATCCTTGAGCAGTTTAATCTCTCATGCACAGGCTGAGAGAGGCTGATAGACAGGATAGAAGCAATGGCAGCCATGATTATACAGGCTGTGAGTCAACCATTGGGGGGGGTGGCAGTACCTCCCACTCATAAATAACCTGGATATGATAATGATTCATTGTACATCTCTCAGGACATTTGCATACAGCTTAATTGCCTAATTGTTTACGTTTACAGGCATGTAGAGGGACGATGTAGGGATAGGGGCAATGCTTTCTAATGGCAGTTATTTAGTATATTTAGTTTTCGGGGTTAATTTACCTCGCTGCCCCTGTGTTTCTATCTTGTGCTGTATAGCAGTAAGAACCCAACTTCTGGTGTCATTGTAAAGAGGAGAATTTATACTTTTAAAAGGTGTGAATGTGGTTCTATGAGCTACAGAGCCGGTGGTGCGCTCTATCTATGCCCTCCATTTACAGTAATGATGAAGCATGAAGCTATCAGCTCCCGGCTCCACCATGTTATGTTATAATGAGGCAATGGGTATGACGAGAAGAAGATTTTCAGTAGCCTCCTATACTACAACCCTACACGATGCTCCACAACACAGAGGATAAATATCACCAAGTATATAAAATACCCACTAGGGGGCAGTGCTGTAACATTGCTCAGTGCAGCAGGAGGGTAATAAGTTTACATTATAATTAGAGATGAGCGAGCACTAAAATGCTCAGGTACTCGTTATTCGAGACGAACTTTTCCCAATGCTCGAGTGCTCGTCTCGAATAACGAGCCCCATTGAAGTCAATGGGAGACTCGAGCATTTTTCAAGGGGACCAAGGCTCTGCACAGGGAAGCTTGGCCAAACACCTGGGAACCTCAGAAAAGGATGGAAACACCACGGAAATGGACAGGAAACAGCAGGGGCAGCATGCATGGATGCCTCTGAGGCTGCTTAATCGCACCATTATGCCAAAATTATGGGCAACAGCATGGCCATGACAGAGTGACAGAATGAGGCTAGATAGCATCTAAAACATCCAATAATTGACCCTGACACTATAGGGGACGGCATGCAGAGGCAGCAGTGGCAGGCTAGAGAGTGGCATGGCGACATACCCTAAATGGACTCAGGTTTCACCAAAGGAGGTGAAATGATTTCCTATGTGAACAAATGGTTGACGGTATATTTAGTCGATAACACAGCATGGTGGCGACATAGTGACCAAGTTCCATAACGTATCTGGTGAAACACCCGAAAAATGAGCCTGACACAGCTCTTTTGATAAGGGGACGACATGTGGAAGCAGCCATGGAGACGACTTCCATGATTAAGAGCGACAGTATGGGGCATTCATATTGCGCTGCTATGATTGCAACTTCAGGTCTCCAGCATGGCGGCGACAGATGGGCCGAGTTCCACTATGTATCTGGTGAAACACCTGAAAATTCTGACTGACACAGCTCGTTTGATAAGGGGATGATGTGCTGCATATGCTCTCGTGCTCCAGCGTCTGGGGTATAGAGAGTTGAAATGAGACATTGGTGGACGCTGTGGAGGATCGTGGAGGCAAAATGGACAGGAAACAGCAGGGGCAGCATGCATGGATGCCTCTGAGGCTGCCTAATCTTGGGATGGAGCTGGCGGTCCACTGCCAGGTGAGCTTTCCCCTGTCCAAGCCCCTGTCTCTCGGCTCCTCCCCACCCAAAATGGGCCTGGGGGCCAGAAGCGTTTACTTTGAAAAAATTATAATTTTCAAAGCAGGCCGGGTCGTTTGAATATTTCACCTAGGAATAATGGAATAGCATAGTGGTTCTATTTTTAATTGTTTTTACGGAAATGGTTCCATGATTAAGAGCGACAGTATGGGGCATCCATATTGTGCTGCTATGATTGCAACTTCAGGTCTCCAGCATGGCGGCGACAGATGGGCCGCGTTCCACTATGTATCTGGTGAAACACCTGAAAATTCTGCCTGACACAGCTCGTTTGATAAGGGGACGATGTATGGAGGCAGTGAACTAGTAGTAGATTAAAGGTGCTGCAGTTAAAACTATGTTAGTTGGATCTTGAGATGGAGCTGGCGCTCCGCTGCCAGGCGAGCTTTCGCCAATCCAAGCCCCTGTCTCTAGGCTACTCCCCAAACAGCACTTCTAAGAACCTTTTGTATAAGATCAAGTGTAGTAGCGTTCTTATAAGTTTAGGATATGGCGGGTGAGGGGAATGTAAACAGATGCGCAAGAAGCGCTGAAATAATATTGGTAAATGATAAAAGTTTGCCAGTATATTTTGTGGATTACACAGCAGGGTGGCGACAAAGTTAACAAGTTTGATGTGGAAGCCATGAAAACAACCCAAAATTCTGCCTGACACAGCTCGTTTGATAAGGGGACGATGTATGGAGGCTGTGAACTAGTAGTAGATTAAAGGTGCTGCAGTTAAAACTATGTTAGTTGGATCTTGGGATGGAGCTGGCGCTCCGCTGCCAGGCGAGCTTTCGCCAATCCAAGCCCCTGTCTCTAGGCTACTCCCCAAACAGCACTTCTAAGAACCTTTTGTATAAGATCAAGTGTAGTAGCGTTCTTATAAGTTTAGGATATGGCGGGTGAGGGGAATGTAAACAGAGGCGCAAGAAGCGCTGAAATAATATCTGTAAATGGTAAAAGTTTGGCAGTATATTTTGTGGATTACATAGCAGTGTAATCAACAGATGCGCAAGAAGCGCTGAAATAATATCGGTTAATCATAAAAGTTTGCCAGTATATTTTGTGGATAACACAGCAGGGTGGCGACAAAGTTAACAACTTTGATGTGGAATCCATGAAAACGACCCAAATTTCTGCCTGACACACCTCGTTTGATAAGGGGACG
Source organism: Engystomops pustulosus (assembly GCF_040894005.1). Lineage (NCBI taxonomy): Eukaryota > Metazoa > Chordata > Amphibia > Anura > Leptodactylidae > Engystomops > Engystomops pustulosus. The sequence goes on along the minus strand of NW_027285297.1, from coordinate 14,810 downwards.
ATGTATGGAGGCAGCTATATGGACGACTTTTGGAGGCTGCTATGGAGACAATTTAATTTGGATAGTGCCTGTATGTGGCAGTCCAAAAAAGTTTTCAAACCAGAGGAGCAGGTAGGTGGCCCTCCAGAAAAATGAAATAGATTGAGTGCCTGTATGTGGCAGTCCAAAAAAGTTTTCAAACCAGAGGAGCAGGTAGGTGGCCCTCCAGAAAAATGAAATAGATTGAGTGCCTGTATGTGGCAGTCCAAAAAAGTTTTCAAACCAGAGGAGCAGGTAGGTGGCCCTCCAGAAAAATTGAATAGATTGAGTGCCTGTATGTGGCACTCCCAAAAATTGTTTAAAACAGAGGACCGGTAGGTGGCCCTCCAGAAAAATTAAATGCATAAAGTACTATAGCTAGAGCCAGTGAGCCCTGTCAAAAAATAGCCAGTTTCCTCTGCTTTAGTGTACAAAGAGGAGGAGAAGGAGGAAAATGAGGAGGAGGAGGAGTGCATAAATTATTCAGGTTGAGCTTCCTTCACCTGGTGGAGATTGGAAATTATGAGAAATCCAGGCTTTATTCATCTTAATAAGCGTCAGCCTGTCAGCGCTGTCAGTCGACAGGCGTGTACGCTTATCGGTGATGATGCCACCAGCTGCACTGAAAACCCGCTCGGACAAGACGCTAGCGGCAGGGCAGGCAAGAACCTCCAAGGCGTACAGCGCCAGTTCGTGCCACATGTCCAGCTTTGAAACCCAGTAGTTGTAGGGAGCTGTGTGATCATTTAGGACGATGGTATGGTCAGCTACGTACTCCCTCACCATCTTTCTGTAAAGATCAGCCCTACTCTGCCGAGACTGGGGACAGGTGACAGTGTCTTGCTGGGGTGACATAAAGCTGGCAAAAGCCTTGTAAAGCGTACCCTTGCCAGTGCTGGACAAGCTGCCTGCTCGCCTACTCTCCCTCGCTACTTGTCCCGCAGAACTACGCACTCTGCCGCTAGCGCTGTCAGAAGGGAAATACTGTTTCAGCTTGTGCACCAGGGCCTGCTGGTATTCATGCATTCTCACACTCCTTTCCTCTGCAGGGATGAGAGTGGAAAGATTTTGCTTGTACCGTGGGTCCAGGAGAGTGAACACCCAGTAATCGGTGCTGGAATAAATTCTTTGAACGCGAGGGTCACGGGATAGGCAGCCTAGCATGAAATCTGCCATATGCGCCAGAGTCCCAACTCTCAAGAATTCACTCCCCTCACTGGCCTGACTGTCCATCTCCTCCTCCTCCAACTCCTCCAACTCCTCTTCTTCTGCCCATACACGCTGAACAGTGAAGGTCTGAGCAATGCTCCCCTCTTGTGTCTCGCCAACATTCTCCTCCTCTTCCTCCTCATCCTCCTCCACCTCCTCCGATATGCGCTGAGAAACAGACCTGAGGGTGCTTTGGCTATCAACAAGGGAATCTTCTTCCCCCGTCTCTTGTGACGAGCGCAAAGCTTCCGACTTCATGCTGATCAGAGAGTTTTTCAACAGACCAAGCAGCGGGATGGTGAGGCTGATGATGGCGGCATCGCCACTGACCATCTGTGTTGACTCCTCAAAGTTACTCAGCACCTGACAGATATCAGACATCCACGTCCACTCCTCATTGTAGACTTGAGGAAGCTGACTGACCTGACTACCAGTTCTGGTGGAAGTTGACATCTGGCAGTCTACAATCGCTCTGCGCTGCTGGTAAACTCTGGATAACATGGTTAATGTTGAATTCCACCTCGTGGGCACGTCGCACAACAGTCGGTGAGCAGGCAGTTGGAGGCGGCGCTGCGCTGCCCTGAGAGTGGCAGCATCTGTGCTGGACTTCCTGAAATGCGCACAGATGCGGCGCACCTTCGTGAGCAAATCAGACAGATTGGGGTATGTCTTGAGGAAACGCTGAACTATCAGATTTAACACATGGGCCAGGCATGGCACATGTGTCAGTCTGCCGAGTTGCAGAGCCGCCACCAGGTTACGGCCGTTGTCACACACAACCATGCCTGGCTTCAGGTTCAGCGGTGCCAGCCACAGATCAATCTGCGCCGTGATGCCCTGTAATAGTTCTTGGGCGGTGTGCCTTTTATCGCCTAGGCTCAGCAGTTTGAGCACCGCCTGCTGTCGCTTAGCGACGGCACTGCTGCTGTGCCTAGAGCTAGCGACTGATGGCGCCATGCCCACGGATGGTAGTGCGGAGGAGGAGGTGGAGGAGGGGTGGGAGGAGGAGGAGGCATAGTAGGCCTGAAAGACCTGGACCGAGGTAGGCCCCGCAATCCTCGGCGTCGGCAGTATATGACCAGCCCCAGGGTCAGACTCGGTCCCAGCCTCCACCAAGTTAACCCAATGTGCCGTCAGCGATATATAGTGGCCCTGCCCGGCAGCACTCGTCCACGTGTCCGTGGTCAGGTGGACCTTGTCAGAAACGGCGTTGGTCAGGGCACGGATGATGTTGTCTGACACGTGCTGGTGCAGGGCTGGGACGGCACATCGGGAAAAGTAGTGGCGGCTGGGGACCGAATACCGAGGGGCGGCCGCCGCCATGAGGTTGCGAAGGGCCTCGGTCTCTACTAGCCTACAGGGCAGCATCTCCAGGCTAAGCAATCTGGAGATGTGGACATTAAGGGCTTGGGCGTGCGGGTGGGTTGCACTATATTTGCGTTTCCGCTCCAGCGTCTGGGGTATGGAGAGCTGAACGCTGGTGGATGCTGTGGAGGATCGTGGAGGCGACGATGGGGTTTTTGTGCCAGGGTCCTGGGCAGGGGGCTGACTATCAGCTGACACAGGGGAAGGAGCAGTGGTGTGCACGGCCGGAGGTGAACGGGCTTGGTGCCACTGAGTGGGGTTGTTTAGCATTCATATGCCTGCGCATACTGGTGGTAGTTAAGCTAGTAGTGGTGGAACCCCTGCTGATCCTGGTTTGGCAAAGGTTGCACACCACAGTCCGTCGGTCATCCGGTGTTTCCTTAAAGAACCTCCAGACTTCTGAAAATCTAGCCCTCGCCGCGGGAGCCCTCGCCACGGGAGCTTCACTACGTGACACATTTGGCGCTGATGCACCTGCTCTGGCCCTGCCTCTCCGTCTGGCCCCACCACTGCCTCTTCCAACCTGTTCTGGTCGAGGACTCTCCTCCGTCTCAGAAGCACTGTGTTCACCCGGCCTCTCAACCCAGCTTGGGTCTGTCACCTCATCATCCTCCGATCCCTCAGTCTGCTCCCCCCTCGGACTTCCTGCCCTGACAACAACTTCACCACTGTCTGACAACCGTGTCTCCTCATCGTCGGACACCTCTTTACACACTTCTTCCACTACGTCAAGAAGGTCATCATCACCCACAGACTGCGACTGGTGGAAAACCTGGGCATCGGAAAATTGCTCAGCAGCAACCGGACAAGTGGTTTGTGACTGTGGGAAGGGTCCAGAAAACAGTTCCTCAGAGTATGTCGGTTCAAATGCCTGGGAGGGGGCAGACTGGGGGGGAGGAGGCTGAGGTGCAGGAGCTGGAGGAGTGCCGATTTCGGTGACATGGGTGGACTGCGTGGAAGACTGACTGGTGGACAAATTGCTCAAAGCATTGTCGGCAATCCACGACATCACCTGTTCGCACTGTTCTGGCCTCAACAGTGCTCTACCACGAGTCCCAGTAACTTCAGACATGAACCTAGGGAGTGTAGCTCTGCGGCGTTCCCCTGCTCCCTCATCAGCAGGTGGTGTCTCACCCCGCCCAGGACCATGGCCTCTGACCCCTGCAGTAGTTGGACGCCCACGTCCCCGCCCTCGTCCTCTACCCCTAGCCCTCGGGTTAAACATTTTGAAAATGAAAGTTTTTTAACTTTTTTTGGTGTTTTTTTGTGTTTTTTAGTTTTTAAAACCTAACGATGCTATCCTATTGCTATGCCTATTTTCTAGCCAAGTATGAAAGCACACTGATGAGATGACGCTGAGTTATGAAAAAATAAACGTAAAATAAAAAGAAACTGCCAGACTGTGCCTAATTGAAATCAAACCCCTAATAAATTTTCCCACTTCGGTCTTTGCGATGGATATGTGCGTCACTAAGCGCTAAACACAGCGGTCGCAAGTCTCACTCCAAATTCCTCACAATTGGCTAGTATATGCACTGCAGCAAGTACAGCCACCAGCAGATCAACCAGAAATAAAATATATATAACGCTACTGTAGGCGCAAGTAAGCCGTTTGGATTCTCCTTTGGCTATTTTCTAGCCAAGTATGAAAGCACACTGCTATGCCAGATGAGATGACGCTGAGTTATGAAAAAATAAACGTAAAATAAAAAGAAACTGCCAGACTGTGCCTAATTGAAATCAAACCCCTAATAAATTTTCCCACTTTGGTGTTTGAGGTGGATATGTGTGTCACTAAGAGCTAAACACAACGGTAGCAAGTCCCCCTGCAAATTCCTCACAATATGGTACTAGCTGCAAATAAAAAAAAAAAAAAGTAGAACGTTATTGTAGCCCTAAGAAGGGCTGTTGGGTTCTTGTAGAATCACTCCTGCCTAACACTATTCTAATAGAACACCCTAACGCTTTCCCTGACCAGCAGCAGCTCTCTCCCTAGCGGCATCCAGACACAGAATGATCCGAGCAGCGCGGGCAGCGGCTAGTCTATTCCAGGGTCACCTGATCTGGCCAGCCAACCACTGCTATCGACGTGTAAGGGTACCACGTCATGCTGGGTGGAGTGCAGAGTCTCCTGGCTTGTGATTGGCTCTGTTTCTGGCCGCCAAAAAGCAAAACGGCGGGAGCTGCCATTTTCTCGAGCGGGCGAAGTATTCGTCCGAGCAACGAGCAGTTTCGAGTACGCTAATGCTCGAACGAGCATCAAGCTCGGACGAGTATGTTCGCTCATCTCTAATTATAATGGATACGTAATAATCAGTCCGGAATGTAATGAAAATCAATTTGCAACATAGAGATGTAAAATCCGGGCTCAGGTTTCATTCACACGCGACGCACCTAGAGGCGTCCTCCATAGTCGAGTCCAGGAGACGGAATAAAGGAGATTTAGTGCCAGTGTTTCCTACAGAAGAGTTTTGTAAACAAATCCTTAAGGAGAAACTAAGATCCGACAAGACGTGAGAAGAATATTGTAGAAAACCTCAGGTGTCCTACAGATGTGTGGTGGGGGGTGAGGAGCCGGCAGATGTTACAGCTTCGCCTGTAGATCCTGCACACTTGTAGGCTGGAGTACAGGGTGGTGCACTGTGTCCTCCTGTCACTACTAGAGGTGACTGTCCTATGCCATGGCTCCCCACATCATCACAAAAGCAGGGGGCAGTGTGTCCTCCTATCACTACTAGGGGTGACTGTCCTATACCATGGCCCCCACATCATCACACCAGCAGGGGGAAGTGTGCCCTCCTATCATTACTAGGGGTGCCTGTCCTATACCATGGCCCCCACATTATCACACCAGCAGGGGACAGTGTGTCGTCCTATCACTACTAGGGGTGCCTGTCCTATACCATGGCCCCCACATCATCACACCAGCAGGGGACAGTGTGTCCTCCTATCACTACTAGGGGTGCCTGTCCTATACCATGGCCCCCACATCATCACACCAGCAGGGGGCAGTGTGCACTCCTATCACTACTAGAAGTGACTGTCCTATGCCATGGCCCCCCACATCATCACACCAGCAGGGGGCAGTGTGTCATCTTATCACCGCTATGGGTGACTGTCCTATACTATGGCCCCCAAATCATCACACCAGCAGGGGGCAGTGTGTGCCCTCCTATCACTTCTAGGGGTGCCTGTCCTATACCATGGCCCCCACATTATCACACCAGCAGGGGGCAGTGTCCTCCTATCCCTACTAGGGGTGACTGTCCTATACCATGGCCCCCACATCATCACACCAGTAGGGGGCAGTGTGTCCTCCTATCACTTCTAGGGGTGACTGTCCTATACCATGGCCCCCACATCATCACACCAGCAGGGGGCAGTGTGTCCTCCTATCACTACTAGGGGCGACTGTTTTATACTATGACCCCCACATCATCACACCAGCAGGGGGCAGTGTGTCCTCCTATCACTACTAGGGGCGACTGTCTTATACTATGACCCCCACATCATCACACCAGCAGGGGGCAGTGTGTCCTCCTATCACTTCTAGGGGTGGCTGTCCTATACTTTGGCCCCCACATCATCACACCAGCAGGGGGCAGTGTGTCCTCCTATCACTTCTAGGGGTGACTGTCCTATACCATGGCCCCCACATCATCACACCAGCAGGGGGCAGTGTGTCCTCCTATCACTACTAGGGGCGACTGTCTTATTCTATGACCCCCACATCATCACACCAGCAGGGGGCAGTGTGTCCTCCTATCACTTCTAGGGGTGACTGTCCTATACCATGGCCCCCACATCATCACACCAGCAGGGGGCAGTGTGTCCTCCTATCACTTCTAGGGGTGACTGTCCAATACTATGACCCCCACATCATCACACCAGCAGGGGGCAGTGTGTCCTCCTATCACTTCTAGGGGTGACTGTCCTATAACATGGCCCCCACATCATCACACCAGTAGGGGGCAGTGTGTCCTATCACTACTAGGGGTGACTGTCCTATACTATGGCCCCCACATCATCACACCAGCAGAGGGCAGTGTGTCCTCCTATCACTTCTAGGGGTGACTGTCCTATACCATGGCCCCCACATCATCACACCAGCAGGGGGCAGTGTGTCCTGTTATCACGCTATCACCTAGACCTCAGGGATTATATTACAGATCGTTCTGATGCTGGCACCAGGTTCCTGGATATTACATGGAGGAAGAGACTGCGACGTTGCTCACTGATTTCTTTGTTAATTGTACGTGGCTCTATACTGATCCTGCCCGGACAGCACATAGGGGAGCATCCACCAGGGGATCCCTACGTCACAGGCCCCCTCCCTACACATCTACATCTAATGCAGTCACTTACTGCACAGAGAAATATCCCAGAGAGATCAAGTCATAAGACGCCATCCATAGTAATAGAGACCATATGTATCTAAAGACATCTAGTACATAGGGGGCAGTATTATAGTAGTTATATTCTTGTACATAGGGGGCAGTATTATAGTAGTTATATTCTTGTACATAGGGGGCAGTATTATAGTAGTTATATTCTTGTACATAGGGGGCAGTATTATAGTAGGTATATTCTAGTACATTAGGGGCAGTATTATAGTAGTTATATTTGTGTACATAGGGGGCAGTATTATTAAAGTAGTTATATTCCTGTACATAGGGGGCAGTATTATAGTAGTTATATTCCTGTACATAGGGGGCAGTATTATAGTAGTTATATTCTTGTACATAGGGAGCAGTATTATAGTAGTTATATTCTTGTACATAGGGGGCAGTATTATAGTAGTTATATTCCTGTACATAGGGGGCAGTATTATAGTAGTTATATTCTTGTACATAGGAGGCAGTATTATAGTAGTTATATTCTTGTACATAGGGGGCAGTATTATAGTAGTTATATCCTTGTACATAGGGGGCGGTAATATAGTAGTTATATTCTTGTACATAGGGGGCAGTATTATAGTAGTTATATTCCTGTACATAGGGGGCAGTATTATAGTAGTTATATCCTTGTACATAGGGGACTGTATTATAGTAGTTATATTCTTGTACATAGGGGGCAGTATTATAGTAGTTATATTCTTGTACATATGGGGCAGTATTATAGTAGTTATATTCTTGTACATAGGAGGCAGTATTATAGTAGTTATATTCTTGTACATAGGGGGCAGTATTATAGTAGTTATATTCTTGTACATAGGGGGCAGTATTATAGTAGTTATATTCTTGTACATAGGGGGCAGTATTATAGTAGTTATATTCTTGTACATAGGGGGCAGTATTATAGTAGTTATATATTCCTGTACATAGGGGGCAGTATTATAGTAGTTATATTCTTGTACATAGGGGGCAGTATTATAGTAGTTATATTCCTGTACATAGGGGGCAGTATTATAGTAGTTATATTCTTGTACATAGGGGGCAGTATTATAGTAGTTATATTCCTGTACATAGGGGGCAGTATTATAATAGTTATATTCTTGTACATAGGGGGCAGTATTATAGTAGTTATATTCTTGTACATAGGGGGCAGTATTATAGTAGTTATATTCTTGTACATAGGGGGCAGTATTATAGTAGTTATATTCTTGTACATAGGGGGCAGTATTATAGTAGTTATATTCTGTACATAGGGGACAGTATTATAGTAGTTATATTCTTGTACATAGGGGGCAGTATTATAGTAGTTATGCATGGAGAAAAGAAAGAATCCTTCGGCACCAGCATGAGATGAGTTGCAGTAAAAAACTTTCTCTTTATTAAAGATCCATTAAAATGTCCATAAAGATGCAGGAAAAAACATATGATGATGTGTACACAAACAAATAAAAGGTTACGCGTTTCGGACCAGCATGGTCCGAAACCTGTGGTATGAGTAAGGACCACTACAGCATGGTCCGAAACGCGTAACCTTTTATTTGTTTGTGTACACATCATCATATGTTTTTTCCTGCATCTTTATGGACATTTTAATGGATCTTTAATAAAGAGAAAGTTTTTTACTGCAACTCATCTCATGCTGGTGCCGAAGGATTCTTTCTTTTCTCCATACACAAGTCTACTTGGGACCGGACCAGGCTATTTTTTCAAGGCGAGCACAGCTAACTGAACACCTGACGAGATCAGCGCTAAGGGTGAGCACGCACTATTTTTGTCTTTTCCTTGTTTGCATTATAGTAGTTATATTCTTGTACATAGGGGGCAGTATTATAGTAGTTATATTCTTGTACATAGGGGGCAGTATTATAGTAGTTATATTCTTGTACATAGGGGGCAGTATTATAGTAGTTATATTCCTGTACATAGGGGCAGTATTATAGTAGTTATATTCTGGTACATAGGTGCAGTATTGTAGTTATATACTTGTACATAGGGGGCAGTATTATAGTAGCTATATTCCTGTACATAGGGGGCAGTATTATAGTAGTTATATTCTTGTACATAGGGGGCAGTATTGTAGTTATATTCTTGTACATAGGGGGCAGTATTATAGTAGTTATATTCCTGTACATAGGGGCAGTATTATAGTAGTTATATTCTGGTACATAGGTGCAGTATTGTAGTTATATTCTTGTACATAGGGGGCAGTATTATAGTAGTTATATTCCTGTACATAGGGGGCAGTATTATAGTAGTTATATTCTTGTACATAGGGGGCAGTATTGTAGTTATATTCTTGTACATAGGGGGCAGTATTATAGTAGTTATATTCCTGTACATAGGGGCAGTATTATAGTAGTTATATTCTGGTACATAGGTGCAGTATTGTAGTTATATTCTTGTACATAGGGGGCAGTATTATAGTAGTTATATTCTTGTACATAGGGGGCAGTATTATAGTAGTTATATTCCTGTACATAGGGGGCAGTATTATAGTAGTTATATTCTTGTACATAGGAGGCAGTATTATAGTAGTTATATTCTTGTACATAGGGGGCAGTATTATAGTAGTTATATTCTTGTACATAGGGGACAGTATTATAGTAGTTATATTCGTGTACATAGGGAGCAGTATTATAGTAGTTATATATTTTTGTACATAGGGGGCAGTATTATTAGTAGTTATATTCCTGTACATAGGGGGCAGTATTATAGTAGTTATTTTCTTGTACATAGGGGGCAGTATTATAGTAGTTATATTCCTGTACATAGGGGGTGGTATTATAGTAGTTATATTCCTGTACATAGGGGCAGTATTATAGTAGTTATATTCTTGTTCATAGGAGGCAGTATTATAGCTGTTATATTCCTGTATATAGGAGGCATTATTATAGTAGTTATATTCTTGAACATAGGAGGCAGTATTATAGTAGTTATATCCTTGTACATAGGGGGCAGTATTAGAGTAGTTAAATTCTTGTACATAGGGGGCAGTATTATAGTAGTTATATTCTTGTACATAGGGGGCAGTATTATAGTAGTTATATTCTTGTACATAGGGGGCAGTATTATTAGTAGTTATATTCCTGTACATAGGGGCAGTATTATAGTAGTTATATTCTGGTACATAGGGGGCAGTATTATAGTAGTTATGTTCTTGTACATAGGGGACAGTATTATAGTAGTTATATCCTTGTACATAGGGGGCAGTATTAGAGTAGTTATATTCTTGTACATAGGGGGCAGTATTATAGTAGTTATATTCTTGTACATAGGGGGCAGTATTATAGTAGTTATATTCTTGTACATAGGGGGCAGTATTATTAGTAGTTATATTCCTGTACATAGGGGCAGTATTATAGTAGTTATATTCTGGTACATAGGGGGCAGTATTATAGTAGTTATGTTCTTGTACATAGGGGACAGTATTATAGTAGTTATATTCCTGTACATAGGGGGTGGTATTATAGTAGTTATATTCCTGTACATGGGGGCAGTATTATAGTAGTTATATTCTTGTTCATAGGTGGCAGTATTATAGCAGTTATATTCCTGTATATAGGAGGCAGTATTATAGTAGTTATATTCTTGTACATAGGAGGCAGTATTATAGTAGTTATATCCTTGTACATAGGGGGCAGTATTAGAGTAGTTATATTCTTGTACATAGGGGGCAGTATTATAGTAGTTATATTCTTGTACATAGGGGGCAGTATTATAGTAGTTATATTCTTGTACATAGGGGGCAGTATTATTAGTAGTTATATTCCTGTACATAGGGGGCAGTATTATAGTAGTTATATTCTTGTACATAGGGGGCAGTATTATAGTAGTTATATTCTTGTACATAGGGGGTGGTATTATAGTAGTTATATTCCTGTACATAGGGGCAGTATTATAGTAGTTACATTCTTGTTCATAGGAGGCAGTATTATAGTAGTTATATTCTTGTACATAGGGGGCAGTATTATAGTAGTTATATCCTTGTACATAGGGGGCAGTATAATAGTAGTTATATTCTTGTACATAGGGGGCAGTATTATAGTAGTTATATTCTTGTACATAGGGGGCAGTATTATAGTAGTTATATTCCTGTACATAGGGGGCAGTATTATAGTAGTTATATTCTTGTACATAGGAGCAGTATTATAGTAGTTATATTCTTGTACATAGGGGGCAGTATTATAGTAGTTATATTCCTGTACATAGGGGGCAGTATTATAGTAGTTATATTCTTGTACATAGGAGCAGTATTATAGTAGTTATATTCTTGTACATAGGGGTCAGTATTATAGTAGTTATATTCCTGTACATAGGGGGCAGTATTATAGTAGTTATATTCCTGTACATAGGGGGCAGTATTATAGTAGTTATATTCTTGTACATAGGGAGCAGTATTATAGTAGTTATATTCTTGTACATAGGGGGCAGTATTATAGTAGTTACATTCCTGTACATAGGGGGCAGTATTATAGTAGTTATATTCTTGTACATAGGAGGCAGTATTATAGTAGTTATATTCTTGTACATAGGGGGCAGTATTATAGTAGTTATATCCTTGTACATAGGGGGCGGTAATATAGTAGTTATATTCTTGTACATAGGGGGCAGTATTATAGTAGTTATATTCCTGTACATAGGGGGCAGTATTATAGTAGTTATATCCTTGTACATAGGGGACTGTATTATAGTAGTTATATTCTTGTACATAGGGGGCAGTATTATAGTAGTTATATTCTTGTACATATGGGGCAGTATTATAGTAGTTATATTCTTGTACATAGGAGGCAGTATTATAGTAGTTATATTCTTGTACATAGGGGGCAGTATTATAGTAGTTATATTCTTGTACATAGGGGGCAGTATTATAGTAGTTATATTCTTGTACATAGGGGGCAGTATTATAGTAGTTATATTCTTGTACATAGGGGGCAGTATTATAGTAGTTATATATTCCTGTACATAGGGGGCAGTATTATAGTAGTTATATTCTTGTACATAGGGGGCAGTATTATAGTAGTTATATTCCTGTACATAGGGGGCAGTATTATAGTAGTTATATTCTTGTACATAGGGGGCAGTATTATAGTAGTTATATTCCTGTACATAGGGGGCAGTATTATAATAGTTATATTCTTGTACATAGGGGGCAGTATTATAGTAGTTATATTCTTGTACATAGGGGGCAGTATTATAGTAGTTATATTCTTGTACATAGGGGGCAGTATTATAGTAGTTATATTCTTGTACATAGGGGGCAGTATTATAGTAGTTATATTCTGTACATAGGGGACAGTATTATAGTAGTTATATTCTTGTACATAGGGGGCAGTATTATAGTAGTTATGCATGGAGAAAAGAAAGAATCCTTCGGCACCAGCATGAGATGAGTTGCAGTAAAAAACTTTCTCTTTATTAAAGATCCATTAAAATGTCCATAAAGATGCAGGAAAAAACATATGATGATGTGTACACAAACAAATAAAAGGTTACGCGTTTCGGACCAGCATGGTCCGAAAACCTGTGGTATGAGTAAGGACCACTACAGCATGGTCCGAAACGCGTAACCTTTTATTTGTTTGTGTACACATCATCATATGTTTTTTCCTGCATCTTTATGGACATTTTAATGGATCTTTAATAAAGAGAAAGTTTTTTACTGCAACTCATCTCATGCTGGTGCCGAAGGATTCTTTCTTTTCTCCATACACAAGTCTACTTGGGACCGGACCAGGCTATTTTTTCAAGGCGAGCACAGCTAACTGAACACCTGACGAGATCAGCGCTAAGGGTGAGCACGCACTATTTTTGTCTTTTCCTTGTTTGCATTATAGTAGTTATATTCTTGTACATAGGGGGCAGTATTATAGTAGTTATATTCTTGTACATAGGGGGCAGTATTATAGTAGTTATATTCTTGTACATAGGGGGCAGTATTATAGTAGTTATATTCCTGTACATAGGGGCAGTATTATAGTAGTTATATTCTGGTACATAGGTGCAGTATTGTAGTTATATACTTGTACATAGGGGGCAGTATTATAGTAGCTATATTCCTGTACATAGGGGGCAGTATTATAGTAGTTATATTCTTGTACATAGGGGGCAGTATTGTAGTTATATTCTTGTACATAGGGGGCAGTATTATAGTAGTTATATTCCTGTACATAGGGGCAGTATTATAGTAGTTATATTCTGGTACATAGGTGCAGTATTGTAGTTATATTCTTGTACATAGGGGGCAGTATTATAGTAGTTATAGTCTTGTACATAGGGGGCATTATTATAGTAGTTATATTCCTGTACATAGGGGGCAGTATTATAGTAGTTATATTCTTGTACATAGGGGGCAGTATTGTAGTTATATTCTTGTACATAGGGGGCAGTATTATAGTAGTTATATTCCTGTACATAGGGGCAGTATTATAGTAGTTATATTCTGGTACATAGGTGCAGTATTGTAGTTATATTCTTGTACATAGGGGGCAGTATTATAGTAGTTATATTCTTGTACATAGGGGGCAGTATTATAGTAGTTATATTCTTGTACATAGGGGGCAGTATTATAGTAGTTATATTCTTGTACATAGGGGACAGTATTATAGTAGTTATATTCGTGTACATAGGGAGCAGTATTATAGTAGTTATATATTTTTGTACATAGGGGGCAGTATTATTAGTAGTTATATTCCTGTACATAGGGGGCAGTATTATAGTAGTTATTTTCTTGTACATAGGGGGCAGTATTATAGTAGTTATATTCCTGTACATAGGGGGTGGTATTATAGTAGTTATATTCCTGTACATAGGGGCAGTATTATAGTAGTTATATTCTTGTTCATAGGAGGCAGTATTATAGCTGTTATATTCCTGTATATAGGAGGCATTATTATAGTAGTTATATTCTTGAACATAGGAGGCAGTATTATAGTAGTTATATCCTTGTACATAGGGGGCAGTATTAGAGTAGTTAAATTCTTGTACATAGGGGGCAGTATTATAGTAGTTATATTCTTGTACATAGGGGGCAGTATTATAGTAGTTATATTCTTGTACATAGGGGGCAGTATTATTAGTAGTTATATTCCTGTACATAGGGGCAGTATTATAGTAGTTATATTCTGGTACATAGGGGGCAGTATTATAGTAGTTATGTTCTTGTACATAGGGGACAGTATTATAGTAGTTATATCCTTGTACATAGGGGGCAGTATTAGAGTAGTTATATTCTTGTACATAGGGGGCAGTATTATAGTAGTTATATTCTTGTACATAGGGGGCAGTATTATAGTAGTTATATTCTTGTACATAGGGGGCAGTATTATTAGTAGTTATATTCCTGTACATAGGGGCAGTATTATAGTAGTTATATTCTGGTACATAGGGGGCAGTATTATAGTAGTTATGTTCTTGTACATAGGGGACAGTATTATAGTAGTTATATTCCTGTACATAGGGGGTGGTATTATAGTAGTTATATTCCTGTACATGGGGGCAGTATTATAGTAGTTATATTCTTGTTCATAGGTGGCAGTATTATAGCAGTTATATTCCTGTATATAGGAGGCAGTATTATAGTAGTTATATTCTTGTACATAGGAGGCAGTATTATAGTAGTTATATCCTTGTACATAGGGGGCAGTATTAGAGTAGTTATATTCTTGTACATAGGGGGCAGTATTATAGTAGTTATATTCTTGTACATAGGGGGCAGTATTATAGTAGTTATATTCTTGTACATAGGGGGCAGTATTATTAGTAGTTATATTCCTGTACATAGGGGGCAGTATTATAGTAGTTATATTCTTGTACATAGGGGGCAGT
>NW_027285296.1:0-70612 GCF_040894005.1 Engystomops pustulosus | reverse complement strand
CGCCCCCTGGTCTGTAATATATACACTCACTGTAAGTATGGAATAAGAGGGGTCTCTGACGCGCCCCCTGGTCTGTAATATATACACTCACTGTAAGTATGGAATTAGAGGGGTCTCTGACCGCGCCCCCTGGTCTGTAATATATACACTCACTGTAAGTATGGAATTAGAGGGGTCTCTGACCGCGCCCCCTGGTCTGTAATATATACACTCACTGTAAGTATGGAATTAGAGGGGTCTCTGACCGCGCCCCCTGGTCTGTAATATATACACTCACTGTAAGTATGGAATTAGAGGGGTCTCTGACCGCGCCCCCTGGTCTGTAATATATACACTCACTGTAAGTATGGAATTAGAGGGGTCTCTGACCGCGCCCCCTGGTCTGTAATATATACACTCACTGTAAGTATGGTTACCGCGCCCCCTGGTCTGTAATATATACACTCACTGTAAGTATGGAATTAGAGGGGTCTCTGACCGCGCCCCTGGTCTGTAATATATACACTCACTGTAAGTATGGAATTAGAGGGGTCTCTGACCGCGCCCCCTGGTCTGTAATATATACACTCACTGTAAGTATGGAATTAGAGGGGTCTCTGACCGCGCCCTCTGGTCTGTAATATATACACTCACTGGGTAGAGGGGTCTCTGACGCATATACACTCACTGTAAGTATGGAATTAGAGGGGTCTCTGACCGCGCCCCCTGGTCTGTAATATATACACTCACTGTAAGTATGGAATTAGAGGAATATATACACTCACTGTAAGTATGGAATTAGAGGGGTCTCTGACCGCGCCCCCTGGTCTGTAATATATACACTCACTGTAAGTATGGAATTAGAGGGGTCTCTGACCGCGCCCCCTGGTCTGTAATATATACACTCACTGTAAGTATGGAATTAGAGGGGTCTCTGACCGCGCCCCCTGGTCTGTAATATATACACTCACTGTAAGTATGGAATTAGAGGGGTCTCTGACCGCGCCCCCTGGTCTGTAATATATACACTCACTGTAAGTATGGAATTAGAGGGGTCTCTGACCGCGCCCCCTGGTCTGTAATATATACACTCACTGTAAGTATGGAATTAGAGGGGTCTCTGACCGCGCCCCCTGGTCTGTAATATATACACTCACTGTAAGTATGGAATTAGAGGGGTCTCTGACCGCGCCCCCTGGTCTGTAATATATACACTCACTGTAAGTATGGAATTAGAGGGGTCTCTGACCGCGCCCCCTGGTCTGTAATATATACACTCACTGTAAGTATGGAATTAGAGGGGTCTCTGACCGCGCCCCCTGGTCTGTAATATATACACTCACTGTAAGTATGGAATTAGAGGGGTCTCTGACCGCGCCCCCTGGTCTGTAATATATACACTCACTGTAAGTATGGAATTAGAGGGGTCTCTGACCGCGCCCCCTGGTCTGTAATATATACACTCACTGTAAGTATGGAATTAGAGGGGTCTCTGACCGCGCCCCTGGTCTGTAATATATACACTCACTGTAAGTATGGAATTAGAGGGGTCTCTGACCGCGCCCCCTGGTCTGTAATATATACACTCACTGTAAGTATGGAATTAGAGGGGTCTCTGACCGCGCCCCCTGGTCTGTAATATATACACTCACTGTAAGTATGGAATTAGAGGGGTCTCTGACCGCGCCCCCTGGTCTGTAATATATACACGCACTGTAAGTATGGAATTAGAGGGGTCTCTGACCGCGCCCCCTGGTCTGTAATATATACACTCACTGTAAGTATGGAATTAGAGGGGTCTCTGACCGCGCCCCCTGGTCTGTAATATATACACTCACTGTAAGTATGGAATTAGAGGGGTCTCTGACCGCGCCCCCTGGTCTGTAATATATACACTCACTGTAAGTATGGAATTAGAGGGGTCTCTGACCGCGCCCCCTGGTCTGTAATATATACACTCACTGTAAGTATGGAATTAGAGGGGTCTCTGACCGCGCCCCCTGGTCTGTAATATATACACTCACTGTAAGTATGGAATTAGAGGGGTCTCTGACCGCGCCCCCTGGTCTGTAATATATACACTCACTGTAAGTATGGAATTAGAGGGGTCTCTGACCGCGCCCCCTGGTCTGTAATATATACACTCACTGTAAGTATGGAATTAGAGGGGTCTCTGACCGCGCCCCCTGGTCTGTAATATATACACTCACTGTAAGTATGGAATTAGAGGGGTCTCTGACCGCGCCCCCTGGTCTGTAATATATACACTCACTGTAAGTATGGAATTAGAGGGGTCTCTGACCGCGCCCCCTGGTCTGTAATATATACACTCACTGTAAGTATGGAATTAGAGGGGTCTCTGACCGCGCCCCCTGGTCTGTAATATATACACTCACTGTAAGTATGGAATTAGAGGGGTCTCTGACCGCGCCCCTGGTCTGTAATATATACACTCACTGTAAGTATGGAATTAGAGGGGTCTCTGACCGCGCCTCCTGGTCTGTAATATATACACTCACTGTAAGTATGGAATTAGAGGGGTCTCTGACCGCGCCCCCTGGTCTGTAATATATACACTCACTGTAAGTATGGAATTAGAGGGGTCTCTGACCGCGCCCCCTGGTCTGTAATATATACACTCACTGTAAGTATGGAATTAGAGGGGTCTCTGACCGCGCCCCCTGGTCTGTAATATATACACTCACTGTAAGTATGGAATTAGAGGGGTCTCTGACCGCGCCCCCTGGTCTGTAATATATACACTCACTGTAAGTATGGAATTAGAGGGGTCTCTGACCGCGCCCCCTGGTCTGTAATATATACACTCACTGTAAGTATGGAATTAGAGGGGTCTCTGACCGCGCCCCCTGGTCTGTAATATATACACTCACTGTAAGTATGGAATTAGAGGGGTCTCTGACCGCGCCCCCTGGTCTGTAATATATACACTCACTGTAAGTATGGAATTAGAGGGGTCTCTGACCGCGCCCCCTGGTCTGTAATATATACACTCACTGTAAGTATGGAATTAGAGGGGTCTCTGACCGCGCCCCCTGGTCTGTAATATATACACTCACTGTAAGTATGGAATTAGAGGGGTCTCTGACCGCGCCCTCTGGTCTGTAATATATACACTCACTGTAAGTATGGAATTAGAGGGGTCTCTGACCGCGCCCCCTGGTCTGTAATATATACACTCACTGTAAGTATGGAATTAGAGGGGTCTCTGACCGCGCCCCCTGGTCTGTAATATATACACTCACTGTAAGTATGGAATTAGAGGGGTCTCTGACCGCGCCCTCCTGGTCTGTAATATATACACTCACTGTAAGTATGGAATTAGAGGGGTCTCTGACCGCGCCCCCTGGTCTGTAATATATACACTCACTGTAAGTATGGAATTAGAGGGGTCTCTGACCGCGCCCCCTGGTCTGTAATATATACACTCACTGTAAGTATGGAATTAGAGGGGTCTCTGACCGCGCCTCCTGGTCTGTAATATATACACTCACTGTAAGTATGGAATTAGAGGGGTCTCTGACCGCGCCCCCTGGTCTGTAATATATACACTCACTGTAAGTATGGAATTAGAGGGGTCTCTGACCGCGCCCCCTGGTCTGTAATATATACACTCACTGTAAGTATGGAATTAGAGGGGTCTCTGACCGCGCCCCCTGGTCTGTAATATATACACTCACTGTAAGTATGGAATTAGAGGGGTCTCTGACCGCGCCCCCTGGTCTGTAATATATACACTCACTGTAAGTATGGAATTAGAGGGGTCTCTGACCGCGCCCCCTGGTCTGTAATATATACACTCACTGTAAGTATGGAATTAGAGGGGTCTCTGACCGCGCCCCCTGGTCTGTAATATATACACGCACTGTAAGTATGGAATTAGAGGGGTCTCTGACCGCGCCCCCTGGTCTGTAATATATACACTCACTGTAAGTATGGAATTAGAGGGGTCTCTGACCGCGCCCCCTGGTCTGTAATATATACACTCACTGTAAGTATGGAATTAGAGGGGTCTCTGACCGCGCCCCCTGGTCTGTAATATATACACTCACTGTAAGTATGGAATTAGAGGGGTCTCTGACCGCGCCCCCTGGTCTGTAATATATACACTCACTGTAAGTATGGAATTAGAGGGGTCTCTGACCGCGCCCCCTGGTCTGTAATATATACACTCACTGTAAGTATGGAATTAGAGGGGTCTCTGACCGCACCCCTGGTCTGTAATATATACACTCACTGTAAGTATGGAATTAGAGGGGTCTCTGACCGCGCCCCCTGGTCTGTAATATATACACTCACTGTAAGTATGGAATTAGAGGGGTCTCTGACCGCGCCCCCTGGTCTGTAATATATACACTCACTGTAAGTATGGAATTAGAGGGGTCTCTGACCGCGCCCCCTGGTCTGTAATATATACACTCACTGTAAGTATGGAATTAGAGGGGTCTCTGACCGCGCCCCCTGGTCTGTAATATATACACTCACTGTAAGTATGGAATTAGAGGGGTCTCTGACCGCGCCCCCTGGTCTGTAATATATACACTCACTGTAAGTATGGAATTAGAGGGGTCTCTGACCGCGCCCCCTGGTCTGTAATATATACACTCACTGTAAGTATGGAATTAGAGGGGTCTCTGACCGCGCCTCCTGGTCTGTAATATATACACTCACTGTAAGTATGGAATTAGAGGGGGTCTCTGACCGCGCCTCCTGGTCTGTAATATATACACTCACTGTAAGTATGGAATTAGAGGGGTCTCTGACCGCGCCCCCTGGTCTGTAATATATACACTCACTGTAAGTATGGAATTAGAGGGGTCTCTGACCGCACCCCCTGGTCTGTAATATATACACTCACTGTAAGTATGGAATTAGAGGGGTCTCTGACTGCGCCCCCTGGTCTGTAATATATACACTCACTGTCAGTATGGAATTAGAGGGGTCTCTGACCGCGCCTCCTGGTCTGTAATATATACACTCACTGTCAGTATGGAATTAGAGGGGTCTCTGACCGCGCCCCCTGGTCTGTAATATATACACTCACTGTAAGTATGGAATTAGAGGGGTCTCTGACCGCACCCCCTGGTCTGTAATATATACACGCACTGTAAGTATGGAATTAGAGGGGTCTCTGACCGCGCCCCCTGGTCTGTAATATATACACGCACTGTAAGTATGGAATTAGAGGGGTCTCTGACCGCGCCCCCTGGTCTGTAATATATACACTCACTGTAAGTATGGAATTAGAGGGGTCTCTGACCGCGCCCCCTGGTCTGTAATATATACACTCACTGTAAGTATGGAATTAGAGGGGTCTCTGACCGCGCCTCCTGGTCTGTAATATATACACTCACTGTAAGTATGGAATTAGAGGGGTCTCTGACCGCGCCCCCTGGTCTGTAATATATACACTCACTGTAAGTATGGAATTAGAGGGGTCTCTGACCGCGCCCCCTGGTCTGTAATATATACACTCACTGTCAGTATGGAATTAGAGGGGTCTCTGACCGCGCCCCCTGGTCTGTAATATATACACGCACTGTAAGTATGGAATTAGAGGGGTCTCTGACCGCGCCCCCTGGTCTGTAATATATACACTCACTGTAAGTATGGAATTAGAGGGGTCTCTGACCGCGCCCCCTGGTCTGTAATATATACACTCACTGTAAGTATGGAATTAGAGGGGTCTCTGACCGCGCCCCCTGGTCTGTAATATATACACTCACTGTAAGTATGGAATTAGAGGGGTCTCTGACCGCGCCCCCTGGTCTGTAATATATACACTCACTGTAAGTATGGAATTAGAGGGGTCTCTGACCGCGCCCCCTGGTCTGTAATATATACACTCACTGTAAGTATGGAATTAGAGGGGTCTCTGACCGCGCCTCCTGGTCTGTAATATATACACTCACTGTAAGTATGGAATTAGAGGGGTCTCTGACCGCGCCTCCTGGTCTGTAATATATACACTCACTGTAAGTATGGAATTAGAGGGGTCTCTGACCGCGCCCCCTGGTCTGTAATATATACACTCACTGTAAGTATGGAATTAGAGGGGTCTCTGACCGCGCCTCCTGGTCTGTAATATATACACTCACTGTAAGTATGGAATTAGAGGGGTCTCTGACCGCGCCTCCTGGTCTGTAATATATACACTCACTGTAAGTATGGAATTAGAGGGGTCTCTGACCGCGCCTCCTGGTCTGTAATATATACACTCACTGTAAGTATGGAATTAGAGGGGTCTCTGACCGCGCCCCCTGGTCTGTAATATATACACTCACTGTAAGTATGGAATTAGAGGGGTCTCTGACCGCGCCCCCTGGTCTGTAATATATACACTCACTGTAAGTATGGAATTAGAGGGGTCTCTGACCGCGCCCCCTGGTCTGTAATATATACACTCACTGTAAGTATGGAATTAGAGGGGTCTCTGACCGCACCCCCTGGTCTGTAATATATACACTCACTGTAAGTATGGAATTAGAGGGGTCTCTGACCGCGCCCCCTGGTCTGTAATATATACACTCACTGTAAGTATGGAATTAGAGGGGTCTCTGACCGCGCCCCCTGGTCTGTAATATATACACGCACTGTAAGTATGGAATTAGAGGGGTCTCTGACCGCGCCCCCTGGTCTGTAATATATACACTCACTGTCAGTATGGAATTAGAGGGGTCTCTGACCGCGCCCCCTGGTCTGTAATATATACACTCACTGTAAGTATGGAATTAGAGGGGTCTCTGACCGCGCCCCCTGGTCTGTAATATATACACTCACTGTAAGTATGGAATTAGAGGGGTCTCTGACCGCGCCCCCTGGTCTGTAATATATACACTCACTGTAAGTATGGAATTAGAGGGGTCTCTGACCGCGCCCCCTGGTCTGTAATATATACACGCACTGTAAGTATGGAATTAGAGGGGTCTCTGACCGCGCCCCCTGGTCTGTAATATATACACTCACTGTAAGTATGGAATTAGAGGGGTCTCTGACCGCACCCCCTGGTCTGTAATATATACACTCACTGTAAGTATGGAATTAGAGGGGTCTCTGACCGCACCCCCTGGTCTGTAATATATACACTCACTGTAAGTATGGAATTAGAGGGGTCTCTGACCGCGCCCCCTGGTCTGTAATATATACACTCACTGTAAGTATGGAATTAGAGGGGTCTCTGACCGCGCCCCCTGGTCTGTAATATATACACGCACTGTAAGTATGGAATTAGAGGGGTCTCTGACCGCGCCCCCTGGTCTGTAATATATACACTCACTGTAAGTATGGAATTAGAGGGGTCTCTGACCGCGCCCCCTGGTCTGTAATATATACACTCACTGTAAGTATGGAATTAGAGGGGTCTCTGACCGCGCCCCCTGGTCTGTAATATATAACGGCCGGGCTAGAATCTCTCTGTCATGGACGGACACTTCAGGGAAGAGAATTTTTTACGTTTAATGAGGGTGACTCCTCGGTGGAGCTGGTCTGGGACACAGCCAAGTCCTTTCTGAGGGGACATTGAAGGCCCAAATTCTTAGATACAAAAAAGATCTGAGTAACACAAAGTACCTAGAGAATAAGTCACACGTCTGAAGGAAAAGATCTGAACGAGCCATCGGGAAGAGGCACAAAATCTCTTAGTCCAATATCAGGTGATGCGGGTGTTTTATGCAGGGCCCCGACAGCCCTCAGTCCTAATTAACCCTTTCATGATTGAACATAAAAACTAAGACACACGTCAGTCTCTTAGTCCAGATCTTCTCCTGTTTAATATCTCAAAATGCAGAATATCACAGACAGACGAGTCATCAGAGAGGCGTGAATAGTATACTGCAATGCTATTGGTCATCAGAGAGGTGTGAATAGTATACTGCAATGCTATTGGTCATCAGAGAGGCGTGAATAGTATACTGCAATGCTATTGGTCATCAGAGAGGCGTGAATAGTATACTGCAATGCTATTGGTCATCAGAGAGGCGTGAATAGTATACTGCAATGCTATTGGTCATCAGAGAGGCGTGAATAGTATACTGCAATGCTATTGGTCATCAGAGAGGCGTGAATAGTATACTGCAATGCTATTGGTCATCAGAGAGGCGTGAATAGTATACTGCAATGCTATTGGTCATCAGAGAGGCGAGAATAGTATACTGCAATGCTATTGGTCATCAGAGAGGCGAGAATAGTATACTGCAATGCTATTGGACATCAGAGAGGTGTGAATAGTATACTGCAATGCTATTGGTCATCAGAGAGGTGTGAATAGTATACTGCAATGCTATTGGTCATCAGAGAGGCGAGAATAGTATACTGCAATGCCATTGGTCATCAGAGAGGCGAGAATAGTATACTGCAATGCTATTGGTCATCAGAGAGGCGAGAATAGTATACTGCAATGCTATTGGTCATCAGAGAGGCGTGAATAGTATACTGCAATGCTATTGGTCATCAGAGAGGCGAGAATAGTATACTGCAATGCTATTGGTCATCAGAGAGGCGAGAATAGTATACTGCAATGCTATTGGTCATCAGAGAGGCGTGAATAGTATACTGCAATGCTATTGGTCATCAGAGAGGCGAGAATAGTATACTGCAATGCTATTGGTCATCAGAGAGGCGTGAATAGTATACTGCAATGCTATTGGTCATCAGCACATTCTGGGAAACCAATGGATTAATTGTGTCAGTTCTCAGAGACCTCGTACACAGATATTGTTTATACTGAGAAGGAGATGATAAGTGGCTCCAGAATCATAACCAAGGCTCGGGAACAAGGAGGACTCCTCACAGGAAGACTTTAACTAAAGAAAACTGAATTATGAAAGTCACAGGACAGTGGTCAGCGCACGTGTCTGCTGGATCTAAGATGGCGTCCGAAACCAGTGCCACCTCCCGAACACCGGCAAAGAGGAAAATGCCTACATAGGTCAGGCGCGGGCACATCCAAGCAGATACACCAGGGGAATGACTACAGAAGCTAGGCGCGGGCACATCCAAGCAGAAACAACAGGGGAATGCCTACAGAAGCTAGGCGCAGCTACATCCAAGCAGATACACCAGGGGAATGCCTACAGAAGCTAGGCGCGGGCACATCCAAGCAGATACACCAGGGGAATGCCTACAGAAGCTAGGCGCGGGCACATCCAAGCAGATACACCAGGGGAATGCCTACAGAAGCTAGGCGCGGCTACATCCAAGCAGATACACCAGGGGAATGCCTACAGAAGCTAGGCGCGGGCACATCCAAGCAGATACACCAGGGGAATGCCTACAGAAGCTAGGCGCGGGTACATCCAAGCAGATACACCAGGGGAATGCCTACAGAAGCTAGGCGCGGGCACATCCAAGCAGATACACCAGGGGAATGCCTACAGAAGCTAGGCACGGCTACATCCAAGCAGATACACCAGGGGAATGCCTACAGAGGTCAGGCGCGGCTACATCCAAGCAGATACACCAGGGGAATGCCTACAGAAGCTAGGCGCGGCTACATCCAAGCAGATACACCAGGGCAATGCCTACAGAAGCTAGGCGCGGCTACATCCAAGCAGATACACCAGGGGAATGCCTACAGAAGCAAGGCGCGGGTACATCCAAGCAGATACACCAGGGGAATGCCTACAGAAGCTAGGCTCGGGTACATCCAAGCAGATACACCAGGGGCAATGCCTACAGAGGCTAGGCACGGCTACATCCAAGCAGATACACCAGGGGAATGCCTACAGAGGTCAGGCGCGGCTACATCCAAGCAGATACACCAGGGGCATGCCTACAGAAGCTAGGCGCGGGCACATCCAAGCAGATACACCAGGGGAATGACTACAGAAGCTAGGCACGGGCACATCCAAGCAGATACACCAGGGGAATGCCTACAGAGGTCAGGCGCGGGCACATCCAAGCAGATACACCAGGGGAATGCCTACAGAAGCTAGGCGCGGCTACATCCAAGCAGATACACCAGGGGAATGCCTACAGAGGTCAGGCGCGGGTACATCCAAGCAGATACACCAGGGGAATGCCTACAGAAGCTAGGCACGGGCACATCCAAGCAGATACACCAGGGGAATGACTACAGAAGCTAGGCGCGGGCACATCCAAGCAGATACACCAGGGGAATGCCTACAGAAGCTAGGCGCGGGCACATCCAAGCAGATACACCAGGGGAATGCCTACAGAAGCTAGGCGCGGCTACATCCAAGCAGATACACCAGGGGAATGCCTACAGAAGCAAGGCGCGGCTACATCCAAGCAGATACACCAGGGGAATGCCTACAGAAGCTAGGCGTGGCTACATCCAAGCAGATACACCAGGGGAATGCCTACAGAAGCTAGGCGCGGCTACATCCAAGCAGATACACCAGGGGAATGCCTACAGAAGCTAGGCGCGGGTACATCCAAGCAGATACACCAGGGGAATGCCTACAGAAGCTAGGCGTGGCTACATCCAAGCAGATACACCAGGGCAATGCCTACAGAAGCTAGGCACGGGCACATCCAAGCAGATACACCAGGGGAATGCCTACAGAAGCTAGGCGCGGGTACATCCAAGCAGATACACCAGGGGAATGACTACAGAAGCTAGGCACGGGCACATCCAAGCAGATACACCAGGGGCAATGCCTACAGAAGCTAGGCACGGCTACATCCAAGCAGATACACCAGGGGAATGCCTACAGAAGCTAGGCGCGGGTACATCCAAGCAGATACACCAGGGGAATGCCTACAGAAGCTAGGCGCGGGTACATCCAAGCAGATACACCAGGGGAATGCCTACAGAAGCTAGGTGCGGCTACATCCAAGCAGATACACCAGGGGAATGCCTACAGAAGCTAGGCACGGGCACATCCAAGCAGATACACCAGGGGAATGCCTACAGAAGCTAGGCGTGGCTACATCCAAGCAGATACACCAGGGGAATGCCTACAGAAGCTAGGCGTGGCTACATCCAAGCAGATACACCAGGGGAATGCCTACAGAAGCTAGGCGCGGGTACATCCAAGCAGATACACCAGGGGAATGCCTACAGAAGCTAGGCGCGGCTACATCCAAGCAGATACACCAGGGGAATGCCTACAGAAGCTAGGCGCGGGCACATCCAAGCAGATACACCAGGGGCAATGCCTACAGAAGCTAGGGGCGGGTACATCCAAGCAGATACACCAGGGGAATGCCTACAGAAGCTAGGCGCGGCTACATCCAAGCAGATACACCAGGGGAATGCCTACAGAAGCTAGGCGCGGCTACATCCAAGCAGATACACCAGGGGCAATGCCTACAGAGGCTAGGCGCGGCTACATCCAAGCAGATACACCAGGGGAATGCCTACAGAAGCTAGGCGTGGCTACATCCAAGCAGATACACCAGGGGAATGCCTACAGAAGCTAGGCGCGGCTACATCCAAGCAGATACACCAGGGGAATGCCTACAGAAGCTAGGCGCGGGTACATCCAAGCAGATACACCAGGGGAATGCCTACAGAGGTCAGGCGCGGCTACATCCAAGCAGATACACCAGGGGAATGCCTACAGAAGCTAGGCGCGGCTACATCCAAGCAGATACACCAGGGGAATGCCTACAGAAGCTAGGCACGGGCACATCCAAGCAGATACACCAGGGGCAATGCCTACAGAGGTCAGGCGCGGGCACATCCAAGCAGATACACCAGGGGCAATGCCTACAGAGGCTAGGCGCGGGTACATCCAAGCAGATACACCAGGGGAATGCCTACAGAAGCTAGGCGCGGCTACATCCAAGCAGATACACCAGGGGAATGCCTACAGAGGCAAGGCACGGGTACATCCAAGCAGATACACCAGGGGAATGCCTACAGAGGCTAGGCGCGGGCACATCCAAGCAGATACACCAGGGGAATGCCTACAGAGGTCAGGCGCGGGCACATCCAAGCAGATACACCAGGGGAATGCCTACAGAAGCTAGGCGCGGGTACATCCAAGCAGATACACCAGGGGAATGCCTACAGAAGCTAGGCGCGGCTACATCCAAGCAGATACACCAGGGGCAATGCCTACAGAAGCTAGGCGCGGGTACATCCAAGCAGATACACCAGGGGAATGCCTACAGAAGCTAGGCGCGGGTACATCCAAGCAGATACACCAGGGGAATGCCTACAGAAGCTAGGCGCGGCTACATCCAAGCAGATACACCAGGGGCAATGCCTACAGAAGCTAGGCACGGGCACATCCAAGCAGATACACCAGGGGAATGCCTACAGAAGCTAGGCGCGGCTACATCCAAGCAGATACACCAGGGGAATGCCTACAGAAGCAAGGCGCAGCTACATCCAAGCAGATACACCAGGGGCAATGCCTACAGAGGTCAGGCGCGGGTACATCCAAGCAGATACACCAGGGGAATGCCTACAGGAGCTAGGCGCGGCTACATCCAAGCAGATACACCAGGGGAATGACTACAGAAGCTAGGCGTGGCTACATCCAAGCAGATACACCAGGGGAATGCCTACAGAAGCTAGGCGCGGGCACATCCAAGCAGATACACCAGGGGAATGACTACAGAAGCTAAGCACGGCTACATCCAAGCAGATACACCAGGGGCAATGCCTACAGAAGCTAGGCACGGCTACATCCAAGCAGATACACCAGGGCAATGCCTACAGAAGCTAGGCGCGGCTACATCCAAGCAGATACACCAGGGGAATGCCTACAGAAGCTAGGCGCGGCTACATCCAAGCAGATACACCAGGGGCAATGCCTACAGAGGCTAGGCGCGGGTACATCCAAGCAGATACACCAGGGGCAATGCCTACAGAGGCTAGGCGCGGGCACATCCAAGCAGATACACCAGGGGAATGACTACAGAGGTCAGGCGCGGGTACATCCAAGCCGATACACCAGGGGCAATGCCTACAGAGGCTAGGCGTGGGTACATCCAAGCAGATACACCAGGGGAATGCCTACAGAAGCAAGGCGCGGGTACATCCAAGCAGATACACCAGGGGCAATGCCTACAGAAGCTAGGCGCGGGTACATCCAAGCAGATACACCAGGGGCAATGCCTACAGAGGTCAGGCGCGGCTACATCCAAGCAGATACACCAGGGGAATGCCTACAGAGGTCAGGTGCGGGTACATCCAAGCAGATACACCAGGGGAATGCCTACAGAGGCTAGGCGCGGCTACATCCAAGCAGATACACCAGGGGCAATGCCTACAGAAGCTAGGCGCGGGTACATCCAAGCAGATACACCAGGGGAATGCCTACAGAAGCTAGGCACGGGTACATCCAAGCAGATACACCAGGGGCAATGCCTACAGAGGTCAGGCGCAGCTACATCCAAGCAGATACACCAGGGGCAATGCCTACAGAGGTCAGGCGCGGGCACATCCAAGCAGATACACCAGGGGAATGCCTACAGAAGCTAGGCGTGGGTACATCCAAGCAGATACACCAGGGGAATGCCTACAGGAGCTAGGCGCGGGTACATCCAAGCAGATACACCAGGGGAATGCCTACAGAAGCTAGGCACGGGTACATCCAAGCAGATACACCAGGGGAATGCCTACAGAAGCTAGGCGCGGCTACATCCAAGCAGATACACCAGGGGAATGCCTACAGAAGCTAGGTGCGGCTACATCCAAGCAGATACACCAGGGGAATGCCTACAGAAGCTAGGCGCGGGTACATCCAAGCAGATACACCAGGGGAATGCCTACAGAAGCTAGGCGCAGCTACATCCAAGCAGATACACCAGGGGAATGCCTACAGAAGCTAGGCGCGGCTACATCCAAGCAGATACACCAGGGGAATGCCTACAGAAGCTAGGCGTGGGTACATCCAAGCAGATACACCAGGGGAATGCCTACAGGAGCTAGGCGCGGGTACATCCAAGCAGATACACCAGGGGAATGCCTACAGAAGCTAGGCACGGGTACATCCAAGCAGATACACCAGGGGAATGCCTACAGAAGCTAGGCGCGGCTACATCCAAGCAGATACACCAGGGGAATGCCTACAGAAGCTAGGTGCGGCTACATCCAAGCAGATACACCAGGGGAATGCCTACAGAAGCTAGGCGCGGGTACATCCAAGCAGATACACCAGGGGAATGCCTACAGAAGCTAGGCGCAGCTACATCCAAGCAGATACACCAGGGGAATGCCTACAGAAGCTAGGCGCGGCTACATCCAAGCAGATACACCAGGGGAATGCCTACAGAAGCTAGGCACGGGTACATCCAAGCAGATACACCAGGGGAATGCCTACAGAAGCTAGGCGCGGCTACATCCAAGCAGATACACCAGGGGAATGCCTACAGAAGCTAGGCGCGGCTACATCCAAGCAGATACACCAGGGGAATGCCTACAGAAGCTAGGCGTGGCTACATCCAAGCAGATACACCAGGGGAATGCCTACAGAAGCTAGGCGCGGGCACATCCAAGCAGATACACCAGGGGAATGCCTACAGAAGCTAGGCGCGGGTACATCCAAGCAGATACACCAGGGGAATGCCTACAGAAGCTAGGCGTGGCTACATCCAAGCAGATACACCAGGGGAATGCCTACAGAAGCTAGGCGCGGGCACATCCAAGCAGATACACCAGGCGAATGCCTACAGAAGCTAGGCGCGGGTACATCCAAGCAGATACACCAGGGGAATGCCTACAGAAGCTAGGCACGGCTACATCCAAGCAGATACACCAGGGGAATGCCTACAGAAGCTAGGCGCGGCTACATCCAAGCAGATACACCAGGGGAATGCCTACAGAAGCTAGGCGCGGGCACATCCAAGCAGATACACCAGGGGAATGCCTACAGAAGCTAGGGGCGGGTACATCCAAGCAGATACACCAGGGGAATGCCTACAGAAGCTAGGCGCGGCTACATCCAAGCAGATACACCAGGGGAATGCCTACAGAAGCTAGGCGCGGCTACATCCAAGCAGATACACCAGGGGCAATGCCTACAGAAGCTAGGCGCGGCTACATCCAAGCAGATACACCAGGGGCAATGCCTACAGAAGCAAGGCGCGGCTACATCCAAGCAGATACACCAGGGGAATGCCTACAGAAGCTAGGCACGGGCACATCCAAGCAGATACACCAGGGGAATGCCTACAGAAGCTAAGCACGGCTACATCCAAGCAGATACACCAGGGGAATGCCTACAGAGGCTAGGCGCGGCTACATCCAAGCAGATACACCAGGGGCAATGCCTACAGAAGCTAGGCGCGGCTACATCCAAGCAGATACACCAGGGGAATGCCTACAGAAGCTAGGCACGGGCACATCCAAGCAGATACACCAGGGGAATGCCTACAGAAGCTAAGCACGGCTACATCCAAGCAGATACACCAGGGGAATGCCTACAGAGGTCAGGCGCAGGCACATCCAAGCAGATACACCAGGGCAATGCCTACAGAGGTCAGGTGCGGGCACATCCAAGCAGATACACCAGGGGAATGCCTACAGAGGCTAGGCGCGGCTACATCCAAGCAGATACACCAGGGGAATGCCTACAGAAGCTAGGCACGGGCACATCCAAGCAGATACACCAGGGGAATGACTACAGAAGCTAAGCACGGCTACATCCAAGCAGATACACCAGGGGAATGCCTACAGAGGCTAGGCGCGGCTACATCCAAGCAGATACACCAGGGGAATGCCTACAGAAGCTAGGCACGGGTACATCCAAGGAGATACACCAGGGGAATGCCTACAGAAGCTAGGCGCGGCTACATCCAAGCAGATACACCAGGGGCAATGCCTACAGAGGTCAGGCGCGGGCACATCCAAGCAGATACACCAGGGGAATGCCTACAGAAGCTAGGCGCGGCTACATCCAAGCAGATACACCAGGGGAATGCCTACAGAAGCTAGGCGCGGCTACATCCAAGCAGATACACCAGGGGAATGCCTACAGAAGCTAGGCACGGGTACATCCAAGCAGATACACCAGGGGAATGCCTACAGAAGCTAGGCGCGGCTACATCCAAGCAGATACACCAGGGGAATGCCTACAGAGGTCAGGCGCGGCTACATCCAAGCAGATACACCAGGGGAATGCCTACAGAAGCTAGGCGCGGGTACATCCAAGCAGATACACCAGGGGCAATGCCTACAGAGGTCAGGCGCGGCTACATCCAAGCAGATACACCAGGGGAATGCCTACAGAGGTCAGGCGCGGGCACATCCAAGCAGATACACCAGGGGAATGCCTACAGAAGCTAGGCGCGGCTACATCCAAGCAGATACACCAGGGGAATGCCTACAGAAGCTAGGCGCGGGTACATCCAAGCAGATACACTAGGGGCAATGCCTACAGAAGCTAGGCGCGGGTACATCCAAGCAGATACACCAGGGGCAATGCCTACAGAGGTCAGGCGCGGCTACATCCAAGCAGATACACCAGGGGAATGCCTACAGAAGCTAGGCGCGGGTACATCCAAGCAGATACACTAGGGGCAATGCCTACAGAAGCTAGGCGCGGCTACATCCAAGCAGATACACCAGGGGAATGCCTACAGAAGCTAGGCGCGGGTACATCCAAGCAGATACACCAGGGGAATGACTACAGAAGCTAGGCGCGGGCACATCCAAGCAGATACACCAGGGGAATGCCTACAGAAGCTAGGCACGGCTACATCCAAGCAGATACACCAGGGGAATGCCTACAGAAGCTAGGCGTGGCTACATCCAAGCAGATACACCAGGGGAATGCCTACAGAAGCTAGGCACGGGTACATCCAAGCAGATACACCAGGGGAATGCCTACAGAAGCTAGGCGTGGCTACATCCAAGCAGATACACCAGGGGAATGCCTACAGAAGCTAGGCGTGGCTACATCCAAGCAGATACACCAGGGGAATGCCTACAGAAGCTAGGCACGGCTACATCCAAGCAGATACACCAGGGGAATGCCTACAGAAGCTAGGCGCGGCTACATCCAAGCAGATACACCAGGGGAATGCCTACAGAAGCTAGGCGCGGCTACATCCAAGCAGATACACCAGGGGAATGCCTACAGAAGCTAGGCGCGGGCACATCCAAGCAGAAACACCAGGCGAAAGCCTACAGAAGCTAGGCGCGGCTACATCCAAGCAGATACACCAGGGGAATGCCTACAGAAGCTAGGCGCGGCTACATCCAAGCAGATACACCAGGGGAATGCCTACAGAGGTCAGGTGCGGGCACATCCAAGCAGATACACCAGGGGAATGCCTACAGAAGCTAGGCGCGGCTACATCCAAGCAGATACACCAGGGGCAATGCCTACAGAAGCTAGGCGCGGGTACATCCAAGCAGATACACCAGGGGAATGCCTACAGAAGCTAGGCGCGGCTACATCCAAGCAGATACACCAGGGGCAATGCCTACAGAAGCTAGGCACGGGTACATCCAAGCAGATACACCAGGGGAATGCCTACAGAAGCTAGGCGCGGCTACATCCAAGCAGATACACCAGGGGAATGCCTACAGAAGCTAGGCACGGGTACATCCAAGCAGATACACCAGGGGAATGCCTACAGAAGCTAGGCGCGGCTACATCCAAGCAGATACACCAGGGGAATGACTACAGAAGCTAGGCACGGGCACATCCAAGCAGATACACCAGGGGAATGCCTACAGAAGCTAGGCGCGGCTACATCCAAGCAGATACACCAGGGGAATGACTACAGAAGCTAGGCACGGCTACATCCAAGCAGATACACCAGGGGAATGCCTACAGAGGTCAGGCGCGGCTACATCCAAGCAGATACACCAGGGGAATGACTACAGAAGCTAGGCGCGGGCACATCCAAGCAGATACACCAGGGGAATGCCTACAGAAGCTAGGCGCGGCTACATCCAAGCAGATACACCAGGGGAATGACTACAGAAGCTAGGCGCGGCTACATCCAAGCAGATACACCAGGGGAATGACTACAGAAGCTAGGCACGGCTACATCCAAGCAGATACACCAGGGGCAATGCCTACAGAAGCTAGGCGTGGCTACATCCAAGCAGATACACCAGGGGAATGCCTACAGAAGCTAGGCGCAGCTACATCCAAGCAGATACACCAGGGGAATGCCTACAGAAGCTAGGCACGGGCACATCCAAGCAGATACACCAGGGGAATGCCTACAGAAGCTAGGCACGGCTACATCCAAGCAGATACACCAGGGGAATGCCTACAGAAGCTAGGCACGGGCACATCCAAGCAGATACACCAGGGGAATGCCTACAGAAGCTAGGCGTGGGCACATCCAAGGAGATACACCAGGGGAATGCCTACAGAAGCTAGGCACGGGCACATCCAAGCAGATACACCAGGGGAATGACTACAGAAGCTAGGCACGGGCACATCCAAGCAGATACACCAGGGGAATGCCTACAGAAGCTAGGCGTGGGCACATCCAAGGAGATACACCAGGGGCAATGCCTACAGAGGTCAGGCGCGGCTACATCCAAGCAGATACACCAGGGGAATGCCTACAGAAGCTAGGCGCGGCTACATCCAAGCAGATACACCAGGGGCATGCCTACAGAAGCTAGGCGCGGCTACATCCAAGCAGATACACCAGGGGCAATGCCTACAGAAGCTAGGCGCGGGCACATCCAAGCAGATACACCAGGGGCAATGCCTACAGAAGCTAGGCGTGGCTACATCCAAGCAGATACACCAGGGGCAATGCCTACAGAGGTCAGGCGCGGCTACATCCAAGCAGATACACCAGGGGAATGCCTACAGAAGCTAGGCGCAGCTACATCCAAGCAGATACACCAGGGGCAATGCCTACAGAGGCTAGGCGCGGGCACATCCAAGCAGATACACCAGGGGAATGCCTACAGAGGTCAGGCGCGGGCACATCCAAGCAGATACACCAGGGGAATGCCTACAGAAGCTAGGCGCGGGTACATCCAAGCAGATACACCAGGGGAATGCCTACAGAAGCTAGGCGCGGCTACATCCAAGCAGATACACCAGGGGCAATGCCTACAGAAGCTAGGCGCGGGTACATCCAAGCAGATACACCAAGAGAATGCCTACAGAAGCTAGGCGCGGCTACATCCAAGCAGATACACCAGGGGAATGCCTACAGAAGCTAGGCGCGGCTACATCCAAGCAGATACACCAGGGGAATGCCTACAGAAGCTAGGCGCGGCTACATCCAAGCAGATACACCAGGGGCAATGCCTACAGAGGTCAGGCGCAGCTACATCCAAGCAGATACACCAGGGGCAATGCCTACAGAGGTCAGGCGCGGGTACATCCAAGCAGATACACCAGGGGAATGCCTACAAGAGCTAGGCGCGGCTACATCCAAGCAGATACACCAGGGGAATGCCTACAGAAGCTACTCGTGGCTACATCCAAGCAGATACACCAGGGGAATGCCTACAGAAGCTAGGCGCGGGCACATCCAAGCAGATACACCAGGGGAATGACTACAGAAGCTACTCGTGGCTACATCCAAGCAGATACACCAGGGGAATGCCTACAGAAGCTAGGCACGGGCACATCCAAGCAGATACACCAGGGGAATGCCTACAGAAGCTAGGCGCGGCTACATCCAAGCAGATACACCAGGGGCAATGCCTACAGAAGCTAGGCACGGCTACATCCAAGCAGATACACCAGGGGAATGACTACAGAAGCTAAGCGCGGCTACATCCAAGCAGATACACCAGGGGCAATGCCTACAGAAGCTAGGCACGGCTACATCCAAGCAGATACACCAGGGGAATGACTACAGAGGCTAGGCGCGGCTACATCCAAGCAGATACACCAGGGGCAATGCCTACAGAAGCTAGGCGCGGGCACATCCAAGCAGATACACCAGGGGCAATGCCTACAGAGGTCAGGAGCGGGCACATCCAAGCAGATACACCAGGGGCAATGCCTACAGAGGTCAGGCGCGGCTACATCCAAGCAGATACACCAGGGGAATGACTACAGAAGCTAGGCGCGGCTACATCCAAGCAGATACTCCAGGGGCAATGCCTACAGAAGCTAGGCGCGGGCACATCCAAGCAGATACACCAGGGGAATGCCTACAGAAGCTAGGCACGGCTACATCCAAGCAGATACACCAGGGGAATGCCTACAGAGGTCAGGCGCGGGTACATCCAAGCAGATACACCAGGGGCAATGCCTACAGAGGTCAGGCGCAGGCACATCCAAGCAGATACACCAGGGGAATGCCTACAGAAGCTAGGCACGGGCACATCCAAGCAGATACACCAGGGGAATGCCTACAGAAGCTAGGCACGGCTACATCCAAGCAGATACACCAGGGGAATGCCTACAGAAGCTAGGCGTGGCTACATCCAAGCAGATACACCAGGGGCAATGCCTACAGAGGTCAGGCGCGGGTACATCCAAGCAGATACACCAGGGGAATGCCTACAGAAGCTAGGCACGGCTACATCCAAGCAGATACACCAGGGGAATGCCTACAGAAGCTAGGCGCGGGTACATCCAAGCAGATACACCAGGGGCAATGCCTACAGAAGCTAGGCACGGCTACATCCAAGCAGATACACCAGGGGAATGCCTACAGAGGTCAGGTGCGGGCACATCCAAGCAGATACACCAGGGGAATGCCTACAGAAGCTAGGCGCGGCTACATCCAAGCAGATACACCAGGGGAATGCCTACAGAAGCTAGGCACGGGTACATCCAAGCAGATACACCAGGGGAATGCCTACAGAAGCTAGGCGCGGCTACATCCAAGCAGATACACCAGGGGAATGCCTACAGAAGCTAGGCGCGGCTACATCCAAGCAGATACACCAGGGGAATGCCTACAGAAGCTAGGCGCGGGCACATCCAAGCAGATACACCAGGGGAATGCCTACAGAAGCTAGGCGCGGCTACATCCAAGCAGATACACCAGGGGAATGCCTACAGAAGCTAGGCACGGCTACATCCAAGCAGATACACCAGGGGAATGCCTACAGAAGCTAGGCGCGGCTACATCCAAGCAGATACACCAGGGGAATGCCTACAGAAGCTAGGCGCGGCTACATCCAAGCAGATACACCAGGGGAATGCCTACAGAAGCTAGGCGCGGCTACATCCAAGCAGATACACCAGGGGAATGCCTACAGAAGCTAGGCGCGGCTACATCCAAGCAGATACACCAGGGGAATGCCTACAGAAGCTAGGCACGGGCACATCCAAGCAGATACACCAGGGGCAATGCCTACAGAAGCTAGGCGCGGGCACATCCAAGCAGATACACCAGGGGAATGCCTACAGAAGCTAGGCGCGGGTACATCCAAGCAGATACACCAGGGGCAATGCCTACAGAAGCTAGGCGCGGCTACATCCAAGCAGATACACCAGGGGAATGCCTACAGAAGCTAGGCGTGGGTACATCCAAGCAGATACACCAGGGGAATGCCTACAGAAGCTAGGCGTGGCTACATCCAAGCAGATACACCAGGGGAATGCCTACAGAAGCTAGGCGCGGCTACATCCAAGCAGATACACCAGGGGAATGCCTACAGAAGCTAGGCGCGGCTACATCCAAGCAGATACACCAGGGGAATGACTACAGAAGCTAGGCGCGGCTACATCCAAGCAGATACACCAGGGGAATGCCTACAGAAGCTAGGCGCGGCTACATCCAAGCAGATACACCAGGGGAATGCCTACAGAAGCTAGGCGCGGCTACATCCAAGCAGATACACCAGGGGAATGACTACAGAAGCTAGGCGCGGCTACATCCAAGCAGATACACCAGGGGAATGCCTACAGAAGCTAGGCACGGGCACATCCAAGCAGATACACCAGGGGAATGCCTACAGAAGCTAGGCGCGGCTACATCCAAGCAGATACACCAGGGGAATGCCTACAGAAGCTAGGCACGGGCACATCCAAGCAGATACACCAGGGGAATGACTACAGAAGCTAGGCGCGGCTACATCCAAGCAGATACACCAGGGGAATGCCTACAGAAGCTAGGCGCGGGCACATCCAAGCAGATACACCAGGGGCAATGCCTACAGAGGTCAGGCGCGGGCACATCCAAGCAGATACACCAGGGGCAATGCCTACAGAGGTCAGGTGCGGGCACATCCAAGCAGATACACCAGGGGCAATGCCTACAGAGGTCAGGTGCGGGCACATCCAAGCAGATACACCAGGGGCATGCCTACAGAGGTCAGGCGCGGCTACATCCAAGCAGATACACCAGGGGAATGCCTACAGAGGTCAGGCGCGGCTACATCCAAGCAGATACACCAGGGGAATGCCTACAGAAGCTAGGCGCGGCTACATCCAAGCAGATACACCAGGGCAATGCCTACAGAAGCTAGGCGCGGGTACATCCAAGCAGATACACCAGGCGAATGCCTACAGAAGCTAGGCGCGGCTACATCCAAGCAGATACACCAGGGGCAATGCCTACAGAGGCTAGGCGCGGCTACATCCAAGCAGATACACCAGGGGAATGCCTACAGAAGCTAGGCGCGGGTACATCCAAGCAGATACACCAGGGGCAATGCCTACAGAAGCTAGGCGCGGGTACATCCAAGCAGATACACCAGGGGCAATGCCTACAGAGGCTACGCGCGGGTACATCCAAGCAGATACACCAGGGGCAATGCCTACAGAAGCTAGGCGCGGGTACATCCAAGCAGATACACCAGGGGAATGGCTACAGAGGTCAGGCGCGGGCACATCCAAGCAGATACACCAGGGGAATGCCTACAGAAGCTAGGCGCGGCTACATCCAAGCAGATACACCAGGGGAATGCCTACAGAAGCTAGGCACGGGTACATCCAAGCAGATACACCAGGGGCAATGCCTACAGAAGCTAGGCGCGGCTACATCCAAGCAGATACACCAGGGGAATGCCTACAGAAGCTAGGCGCGGCTACATCCAAGCAGATACACCAGGGGAATGCCTACAGAAGCTAGGCACGGGCACATCCAAGCAGATACACCAGGGGAATGCCTACAGAAGCTAGGCGCGGGTACATCCAAGCAGATACACCAGGGGAATGCCTACAGAAGCTAGGCACGGGCACATCCAAGCAGATACACCAGGGGCAATGCCTACAGAGGTCAGGTGCGGGCACATCCAAGCAGATACATCAGGGGAATGCCTACAGAAGCTAGGCACGGGTACATCCAAGCAGATACACCAGGGGAATGCCTACAGAAGCTAGGCACAGCTACATCCAAGCAGATACACCAGGGCAATGCCTACAGAGGTCAGGCGCGGGCACATCCAAGCAGATACACCAGGGGCAATGCCTACAGAGGTCAGGTGCGGGCACATCCAAGCAGATACACCAGGGGAATGCCTACAGAAGCTAGGCGTGGGTACATTCAAGCAGATACACCAGGGGAATGCCTACAGAAGCTAGGCGCGGGCACATCCAAGCAGATACACCAGGGGAATGCCTACAGAGGTCAGGTGCGGGCACATCCAAGCAGATACACCAGGGGAATGCCTACAGAAGCTAGGCACGGGCACATCCAAGCAGATACACCAGGGGAATGCCTACAGAGGTCAGGTGCGGGCACATCCAAGCAGATACACCAGGGGAATGCCTACAGAAGCTAGGCGCGGGCACATCCAAGCAGATACACCAGGGGAATGACTACAGAAGCTAGGCGCGGGCACATCCAAGCAGATACACCAGGGGAATGCCTACAGAGGTCAGGCGCGGGCACATCCAAGCAGATACACCAGGGGAATGCCTACAGAAGCTAGGCGTGGGTACATCCAAGCAGATACACCAGGGGAATGCCTACAGAGGTCAGGCGCGGGCACATCCAAGCAGATACACCAGGGGAATGACTACAGAAGCTAGGCGCGGGCACATCCAAGCAGATACACCAGGGGAATGCCTACAGAAGCTAGGCGCGGCTACATCCAAGCAGATACACCAGGGGAATGCCTACAGAAGCTAGGCGCGGCTACATCCAAGCAGATACACCAGGGGAATGCCTACAGAAGCTAGGCGCGGGCACATCCAAGCAGATACACCAGGGGAATGCCTACAGAAGCTAGGCACGGGTACATCCAAGCAGATACACCAGGGGCCATGCCTACAGAAGCTAGGCGCGGCTACATCCAAGCAGATTCACCAGGGGAATGCCTACAGAAGCTAGGCGCGGCTACATCCAAGCTGATAACCCAGGGGCAATGCCTACAGAAGCTAGGCACAGCTACATCCAAGCAGATACACCAGGGGAATGCCTACAGAGGTCAGGCGCGGGCACATCCAAGCAGATACACCAGGGGAATGCCTACAGAAGCTAGGCGCGGCTACATCCAAGCAGATACACCAGGGGAATGCCTACAGAAGCTAGGCGCGGGCACATCCAAGCAGATACACCAGGGGAATGCCTACAGAAGCTAGGCACATCCAAGCAGATACACCAGGGGAATGCCTACAGAAGCTAGGCACGGCTACATCCAAGCAGATACACCAGGGGAATGCCTATAGAAGCTAGGCGCGGGCACATCCAAGCAGATACACCAGGGGAATGCCTACAGAAGCTAGGCACATCCAAGCAGATACACCAGGGGCAATGCCTACAGAAGCTAGGCACGGGTACATCCAAGCAGATACACCAGGGGCAATGCCTACAGAAGCTAGGCGCGGCTACATCCAAGCAGATACACCAGGGGAATGCCTACAGAAGCTAGGCGCGGCTACATCCAAGCAGATACACCAGGGGAATGCCTATAGAAGCTAGGCGCGGGCACATCCAAGCAGATACACCAGGGGAATGCCTACAGAAGCTAGGCACGGGTACATCCAAGCAGATACACCAGGGGCAATGCCTACAGAAGCTAGGCGCGGCTACATCCAAGCAGATACACCAGGGGAATGCCTACAGAAGCTAGGCGCGGCTACATCCAAGCAGATACACCAGGGGCAATGCCTACAGAAGCTAGGCGCGGCTACATCCAAGCAGATACACCAGGGGAATGCCTACAGAAGCTAGGCACGGGCACATCCAAGCAGATACACCAGGGGAATGCCTACAGAAGCTAGGCGCGGCTACATCCAAGCAGATACACCAGGGGCAATGCCTACAGAAGCTAGGCACGGCTACATCCAAGCAGATACACCAGGGGAATGCCTACAGAAGCTAGGCGCGGCTACATCCAAGCAGATACACCAGGCGAATGCCTACAGAAGCTAGGCGCGGGTACATCCAAGCAGATACACCAGGGGAATGCCTACAGAAGCTAGGCGCGGCTACATCCAAGCAGATACACCAGGAAAATGCCTACAGAAGCTAGGCGCGGGCACATCCAAGCAGATACACCAGGGGAATGCCTACAGAAGCTAGGCACGGCTACATCCAAGCAGATACACCAGGAAAATGCCTACAGAAGCTAGGCGCGGGCACATCCAAGCAGATACACCAGGGGAATGCCTACAGAAGCTAGGCACGGCTACATCCAAGCAGATACACCAGGGGAATGCCTACAGAAGCTAGGCACGGGCACATCCAAGCAGATACACCAGGGGAATGCCTACAGAAGCTAGGCGCGGGCACATCCAAGCAGATACATCAGGGGAATGCCTATAGAAGCTAGGCACGGCTACATCCAAGCAGATACACCAGGGGAATGCCTACAGAAGCTAGGCACGGCTACATCCAAGCAGATACACCAGGGGAATGCCTACAGAAGCTAGGCACGGCTACATCCAAGCAGATACACCAGGCGAATGCCTACAGAAGCTAGGCGCGGCTACATCCAAGCAGATACACCAGGGGAATGCCTACAGAAGCTAGGCACGGCTACATCCAAGCAGATACACCAGGGGAATGCCTACAGAAGCTAGGCACGGCTACATCCAAGCAGATACACCAGGGGAATGCCTACAGAAGCTAGGCACGGCTACATCCAAGCAGATACACCAGGGGAATGCCTACAGAAGCTAGGCACGGCTACATCCAAGCAGATACACCAGGGGAATGCCTACAGAAGCTAGGCGCGGGCACATCCAAGCAGATACACCAGGGGAATGCCTACAGAAGCTAGGCGTGGGTACATCCAAGCAGATACACCAGGGGAATGCCTACAGAAGCTAGGCGTGGCTACATCCAAGCAGATACACCAGGGGAATGCCTACAGAAGCTAGGCGCGGGCACATCCAAGCAGATACACCAGGGGAATACCTACAGAAGCTAGGCACGGGTACATCCAAGCAGATACACCAGGGGCAATGCCTACAGAAGCTAGGCGCGGGTACATCCAAGCAGATACACCAGGGGAATGCCTACAGAAGCTAGGCGCGGCTACATCCAAGCAGATACACCAGGGGAATGCCTACAGAAGCTAGGCGCGGGTACATCCAAGCAGATACACCAGGGGAATGACTACAGAAGCTAGGCGCGGGTACATCCAAGCAGATACACCAGGGGAATGCCTACAGAAGCTAGGCACGGGCACATCCAAGCAGATACACCAGGGGAATGCCTACAGAAGCTAGGCGCGGCTACATCCAAGCAGATACACCAGGGGAATGCCTACAGAAGCTAGGCGCGGGTACATCCAAGCAGATACACCAGGGGAATGACTACAGAAGCTAGGCGCGGCTACATCCAAGCAGATACACCAGGGGAATGCCTACAGAGGCTAGGCGCGGCTACATCCAAGCAGATACACCAGGGGAATGCCTACAGAAGCTAGGCACGGCTACATCCAAGCAGATACACCAGGCGAATGCCTACAGAAGCTAGGCACGGGCACATCCAAGCAGATACACCAGGGGAATGCCTACAGAAGCTAGGCGCGGGTACATCCAAGCAGATACACCAGGGGAATGCCTACAGAAGCTAGGCGCGGGTACATCCAAGCAGATACACCAGGGGAATGCCTACAGAAGCTAGGCGCGGCTACATCCAAGCAGATACACCAGGGGAATGCCTACAGAAGCTAGGCGCGGGTACATCCAAGCAGATACACCAGGGGAATGACTACAGAAGCTAGGCGCGGGTACATCCAAGCAGATACACCAGGGGAATGACTACAGAAGCTAGGCACGGCTACATCCAAGCAGATACACCAGGGGCAATGCCTACAGAAGCTAGGCGCGGCTACATTCAAGCAGATACACCAGGGGAATGCCTACAGAAGCAAGGCGCGGGC
Organism: Engystomops pustulosus; assembly: GCF_040894005.1. Classification (NCBI taxonomy): domain Eukaryota; kingdom Metazoa; phylum Chordata; class Amphibia; order Anura; family Leptodactylidae; genus Engystomops; species Engystomops pustulosus. Next base: position 43,521 of record NW_027285296.1, on the reverse strand, counting down.
ACATCCAAGCAGATACACCAGGGGAATGCCTACAGAAGCTAGGCGTGGGTACATCCAAGCAGATACACCAGGGGAATGCCTACAGAAGCTAGGCGCGGGTACATCCAAGCAGATACACCAGGGGAATGCCTACAGAAGCTAGGCACGGGCACATCCAAGCAGATACACCAGGGGAATGCCTACAGAAGCTAGGCGCGGGCACATCCAAGCAGATACACCAGGGGAATGACTACAGAAGCTAGGCACGGCTACATCCAAGCAGATACACCAGGGGAATGCCTACAGAAGCTAGGCACGGGCACATCCAAGCAGATACACCAGGGCAATGCCTACAGAAGCTAGGCACGGCTACATCCAAGCAGATACACCAGGGGAATGCCTACAGAAGCTAGGCACGGCTACATCCAAGCAGATACACCAGGGGAATGCCTACAGAAGCTAGGCGCGGCTACATCCAAGCAGATACACCAGGGGAATGACTACAGAAGCTAGGTGCGGCTACATCCAAGCAGATACACCAGGGGAATGCCTACAGAAGCTAGGCGCGGGTACATCCAAGCAGATACACCAGGGGAATGCCTACAGAAGCTAGGCACGGCTACATCCAAGCAGATACACCAGGGGAATGCCTACAGAAGCTAGGCGTGGCTACATCCAAGCAGATACACCAGGGGAATGCCTACAGAAGCTAGGCGTGGGTACATCCGAGCAGATACACCAGGGGAATGCCTACAGAAGCTAGGCACGGGTACATCCAAGCAGATACACCAGGGGAATGCCTACAGAAGCTAGGCACGGGTACATCCAAGCAGATACACCAGGGGAATGACTACAGAAGCTAGGTGCGGCTACATCCAAGCAGATACACCAGGGGAATGCCTACAGAAGCTAGGCGCGGGTACATCCAAGCAGATACACCAGGGGAATGCCTACAGAAGCTAGGCACGGCTACATCCAAGCAGATACACCAGGGGAATGCCTACAGAAGCTAGGCGTGGCTACATCCAAGCAGATACACCAGGGGAATGCCTACAGAAGCTAGGCGTGGGTACATCCGAGCAGATACACCAGGGGAATGCCTACAGAAGCTAGGCACGGGTACATCCAAGCAGATACACCAGGGCAATGCCTACAGAGGTCAGGCGCGGCTACATCCAAGCAGATACACCAGGGGAATGCCTACAGAAGCTAGGCACGGCTACATCCAAGCAGATACACCAGGGGAATGCCTACAGAAGCTAGGCGCGGCTACATCCAAGCAGATACACCAGGGGAATGCCTACAGAAGCTAGGCACGGGCACATCCAAGCAGATACACCAGGGGAATGACTACAGAAGCTAGGCGTGGCTACATCCAAGCAGATACACCAGGGGAATGCCTACAGAAGCTAGGCGTGGCTACATCCAAGCAGATACACCAGGGGCAATGCCTACAGAAGCTAGGCACGGGCACATCCAAGCAGATACACCAGGGGAATGCCTACAGAAGCTAGGCGCGGCTACATCCAAGCAGATACACCAGGGGCAATGCCTACAGAAGCTAGGCGCGGCTACATCCAAGCAGATACACCAGGGGCAATGCCTACAGAAGCTAGGCACGGGCACATCCAAGCAGATACACCAGGGGAATGCCTACAGAAGCTAGGCACGGGCACATCCGAGCAGATACACCAGGGGCAATGCCTACAGAAGCTAGGCACGGCTACATCCAAGCAGATACACCAGGGGAATGCCTACAGAAGCTAGGCGCGGCTACATCCAAGCAGATACACCAGGGGAATGCCTACAGAAGCTAGGCGTGGCTACATCCAAGCAGATACACCAGGGGAATGCCTACAGAAGCTAGGCACGGGTACATCCAAGCAGATACACCAGGGGAATGCCTACAGAAGCTAGGCACGGGTACATCCAAGCAGATACACCAGGGGAATGCCTACAGAAGCTAGGCGTGGCTACATCCAAGCAGATACACCAGGGGCAATGCCTACAGAAGCTAGGCACGGGCACATCCAAGCAGATACACCAGGGGAATGCCTACAGAAGCTAGGCACGGGCACATCCGAGCAGATACACCAGGGGAATGCCTACAGAAGCTAGGCACGGGCACATCCGAGCAGATACACCAGGGGAATGCTAGGGAACTTCATCATTAGGACTATAGAAAAACCAGGAGGGGGGGGGGGGTCCCTACATCAGACGGAAGATATCTTAGAAGCCTTTGTGGACTACTGTGCGGAGCTCCTTAGGTCTAAAAGTACATTCCCCGGCTGAGATAGCTGAGTATATGGCTTAGGTCCCGCTGCCTTCTCTATCTGATCACGGCTTGATTCCCCAATCTCTTATGAGCAGTTAGAGGAGGTTCTGGCCCGGACAGCCAGGGGGAGCTCCCCGGGGATGGATGGGATCTCGTTGTATTATATGTTGTACTTATTAATCACCTCTTACAGGTATGGAACCACTCCCTGGATAAGGGGTCCCCCCCCCTCTATGAGGGAAGCCTTAATAACCTTCATACCTAAAGCTGGGAAGGACAGTACTAAACTGGAATCCTACCGCCCGATATCCCTGATCAACACCGACAATAAGCTTCTCGACAAAATTCTGGTCGAGCGACTAAAGAAAATGTATCAGGAGTGTGGTCCACGCGGATCAAAGGGGATTCATGCCCGGCCGCTCCACTATGGACAGTCTCAGGAGGCTGGTTCTGAATCTGCAGTCGGTCCCGTCTAACCCGGGGGAATCTTAATGTTAGATGCCTCAAAAGCTTTGGATACATTGGAATGGGACTACATATGGCTAACCCTGGAAGCCATGGCATTCAGTGATAGAGTTATAGCATTGGTAAAATGATTATATAGCGACGCCTCAGCAAGGATCCTCGGCAAAAACGTGCAGAGACATCAGTAAAATACTTAAAATCCCGGCTCATCGACTGCTCCAACTCTCCATTCTCCAAAGAACTTACTACACACCAAAGAAAATTCTAAGTTCTCTGGAGAGACGGTTGTTGTGAAAGATGTGGTAAAGGATGAGCTGATGACGTGCGGCCGCTGGTTCTGCCCGTCCATTGAACGTTACTGGGAAGCAGTCATTCGGGTCACTCTCAGATACCTCCAGACTTTGTGTGTTGGGCACCTGGCGGGGAGATGAAGGTTCTGATAGGGGGAAGTCCGTAGCAAAAAAGTTGCTGTTTCTTGTTAGATTCTGCATCATAAAAAAATGGTCCTCAGCAGATCCGCCCTCAATCGCTCTGCACAAGGAATAAGACAATCCTGCCTGAGGGAGGGAAGGGGTTAAATCTAACGCAACCCTCAAGTCATGGTCTAAATGGCTGGACTCCTCTCTCTCAACAGAGGAGAAGATGGTGCTGGGTACCCAGAAGAATTAGTGTAGGTGAGACATGGGTATTGGGAGAGAGCCCCCCCCCCTTTCCTTTTTCTTCTTTTCTTCCCCCCCCCTCCTTTTTTTGGGTTATTTGGGAAGGGCTATTGTTTTATTAAAAATTACTAACTGTAATTAAGTGTTGGGGGTGGGCGGCAATGGATTTAAAAGTTTTAACTTTAACTATGCTGTATAGGCTATGGCGGTGGTGCTACATGTATTATCCCAGGCTGTGATGGCACCTTGTTAAATGAATTTAGAATAAAAAAAAAAAAAACTCCTAAGGAATGGGTCAATCACGAACACGTACAGTAGTGGGCTCAGAGGACAACCCTGGCGAACACCAGGATGATCAGGGCTGACCTCCTCATTGACTTCGGCAGAGCGCCCGAGGAAAGACACTCATTGAATACCTCAGTCAAGAGGGGAACCAAGGCGTCCTTAAAGGTCTTATAAAACTCGGATGTTAAGCCATCCGGACCTGGCGATTTCTTGAGGGCGAGCCCTTCAATCGCCAGGCTGACTTCCTCTTCCCTGATCCTCTCTGTCAAAACATCAAGAGAGGGGTCTACTCCTGGCTCAGGGACAGTTTCAGCCAGGAAAGCCGACATCGCATCCCGATCTAGATCCTTCCTGCCCAAGAGGTGCGAGTAGAAGGATCTGACGACCTCCAGAATCCCTGATCTGGACCTTTTCAGGGACCCCGTACTGTCAACCAGTCCTGTGACAACTTTACCATTCACTGACATCTTGCAGTTTCTGTAAGGGTCGGGCGAGCGGTATTTCCCGTGTCTATCGTACTGACACCTCTTCAGCAAGGATTTCACTCTGGAGATGTCCTCACGACTACCTCCAGTCGAGACGAGATGCTCGAGTTTCCTCCTCAGGCCCTGATACAGGCGGTACCTGTCCAGGCTCCTGAGGCTCGAGAGCTGGCGGAAGAATCTCGCCACCCTTTTCTTGAGCATCTCCCACCACTCTGACTTACTGCTACTAAGGCCCAGCAATGGTACCTGGCTCTGAAGAAAGTCCTCAAAGGATTGTCTGATCTCCGCTTCCTCCAGGAGAGACGAATTGAGCTTCCAGTAGCCTCTTCCCATCCGGGGGGTCTCTGTAACATTCAGAGAAAACAAAATTAAACAGTGGTCGGAGAACTCCACCTCAACAACGGACACTGCTGAAGAAATGGCTTCCTCCTTTAAATAAAACCTGTCTATTCTAGACCTGCAGCTACCCCTATAATAGGTGAACCCCGCGTGGCCTGGGGTGTGCCGGATGTGGACATCCACCAGGCGAGCCTCACTGGCTATGCTATTAAGAGCGACGCTATCATAAGTCAGCTTGTCTCTGGAACCTCCCCTATCCTGGGACCTCGTGACAGCATTGAAGTCCCCTCCAAAGACCACCTGCCGACTTGTAAAAAGGTAGGGCTTGATCCTCATAAAGAGACACTTCCTGTCCCACTTGGACTGGGGACCATAGATGTTAATTAGGCGAAGTTCTTGTCCCTTCATGAGGACATCCAGGATCAGGCACCTCCCCATTTCCAACTCAATAACTCGTCGGCATTCTACCGGTGCGGTAAAAAGGACCGCCACTCCGCTATACGGCTCGGCCGCAAGAGACCAATAGGAAGGCCCGTTTCTCCATTCCCTCTTAGCTTTAAACACGGCCGCCAAATCTGGCAGCCTGGTCTCCTGCAAAAATAAAATGTCGGCTTCAACGCGGCCGAGAAAATCAAAGGCCGCAAATCTAGCCGCATCAGACTTAATGCTGGCGACATTAATGGACGCCAGCGTCAACGGAGTGGGTGCCGCCATCATGAGTGATTGAGTTGGACGGCTTTCTTTTTACCCATCTTACCACCACCCTCGGGAAACGAACACCCCCTTTTTAGACATATTGTGGTGTCCATCTCCCGCACCTCTGATGCTTCAGGGGCAGATCCAGGACCTGCCCCCTCATCCTCGTCTCCAGACTCTGGGCCAGTCTCCCCTCCTGAGGACCCTGACTCCCCAGGGGGAGACTCGGCACCCCCTGCAGGCTCTGCCACCTCTGGCCCTTCGCCCTCAGCCCCTCCATCGGCAGGAGAGGCTCCATCCAGGGCCAGGAATCGATTTGAAAGTTCGACCAGCGGGGGGTCGGTTGCACCTTCCTTGGGTACCTTAGTCAGGGTGGGAGAAGATCTTACACCTCCCTTCTTTTTACCCTTTTTCTTCTTTTTGGCGCCACGCTTACGCTTTTCCTCTAGCCACGCCCTATTATCCTTGTCCATACTCTCATAATGGGAGGAGTCTGAGGACGTGGCACCTTCCTCTCTCTCGATCCTCCTGACCTCCTCATCCAGTACATCATCCCCTGGGGCCTCAGCGACAGGTGTGGTCTCCAGGATAGCGCCAGAGGTTGTCCCAGCAGCCTGAGAGTCCCCCCGCTCTCTCTCCTGTTGACGCTTCTCTAGACGCCTTAGCTGGGCAGGCGTCTTTTTCCTGTCTTTCTTCCCTGGCCCCTCCATTCCTCCACCTCTGCTAGTCCCCTCCCCAGCAGATTCAGCCTCATGGCTTTCATCCGCTGAGGCTGAGCCTGCATTAGCGAAGGAAAGAGGACAACGACTGTACGGGTGACCGAGGTCACCACACAGGTTACACCTAATCTGCCCTGTACAGGATGCAGCGAGATGGCCGACACCCCCACACAACGCACACTTCTGCACGGTGCAGTTTGCGCTGAAATGTGTGGGGTCACCGCACCTGTGACACAGCTTAGGCTGCCCCCAGTAGAAGATCAGGATCCGATCCCTCCCTAGGAAGGCTGATGAAGGGATGTGGGCGACTGAGTTACCTGAACGTCTCAACTTCACCATGAAGGTCCAGGCCCCTGACCAGATACCATACTCATCAAGATTTTTCTCGGGTAATCCTAGCACCTCTCCATAACGATTCATCCAGGTCATGATGTCAAAGCAAGATAGTGATTCGTTACGGGTAAGAACGGTCACTTTCTTGAGTTCGCTCTGGCGGGACACTGCTTGCACAGCAATGTCCCGCCACTCGGGCTCGTTGTATCTCAGCTCATAGTTGGACCAGAAGAGCTCAAGCCCCTCCGGCCGAACAAAGCTGACATCAAACTCAGATGTACCATAGGGATGGATCAAGGCAAAGATGTCAGCCGCCTTGAAATCCATCTTCAGCAGCAGCTCAACTACCCGTGCCCGAGGGGGACACACATCACTGCCACGCCACCGAAGACGGACCACATTCCTACGGTTAGCACCCGGCCCGGTTGTCAGGAGCGACCATGATGTCTCCCTGCCTTTTTGCTCTCGGAAGGCAGACAGGCCGTGCCTCTCTATCCAAAACGACAAATCAACCTCCTGCCACGCTACATTGATCGTCCTTTCTCCCTTCTGTAAGGCCTGCAGGAGGCGCCGTTGCAAAAAGCCGTCCCCAGAGCCCAGGATGATGGAACCCTAATTCCCCCAGCAGCGACACTGGCATAGCTCTTAATAGGGGCCGCCACTGGGGGAGCAACCGGACCAACCCCTGCACCCACCACATTAACACTACGCACCTGCATGTTATACTCAGCCGCGCCACTCACACCACCAGTCACTCCATCACCCACCCCCAAAGCTGGAAAAGATTCAGCACCACTCACACCATTCACATTATCCACCACAACATTACTGACTCCACTCACACTGGCTGGACCAGCAACAACATTAGGGGACATGACCACCTCCGCATCTTCAGGCACAAGGGACGGGGGTCCCCCCGCAGAGCATCGCCCAGAGGGGACCACAACTCTTGTCGCACTTGTGCCCTCCACATCATCGGTAGCAGATGTTATTTTACTTCTCCTGGGGCTGGCGCTGCTCTTTAGCCGGTGTGAGGCGCCGCTGATCTTTAGCCGGTGTGAGGCGCCGCTGATCTCCAGTCTCCACAGAATGTGCATTATCCCCAACACCGACACAAAATAATACTTTTTGTGTGGGAGGTCTGGAGCCCTCAGCCTCAGCGACCCCTCCACACTGCCGCCAACCCCCAACTGGGTAATCAGCGCCGACAGCATGAAGAGGCGCCGAGGCATCGGAAGCTGCCACCAGTGCCGGGCTATCCCCCCCTCCCACCGGGGGACGCACCACAGCACTGGATTTTGATGGTATCGCCACAGCCGAGCCACCCTGACTGTCCGGCCTTGCGGCCGATGCCTCCCCTGCTCCCCCACTGTTACCACAAACAGAGACGGAGCCCATCGCCACATCAGATGTCACACCTGTAATCTCCCTGCACCTTTGCACCGGGTCCACAGCAGAACTCGGGGGGGGTTTGGGTAGCAGGGCTTGCACAGTGAGCTGACCCTGCGCTTTGCCCGGGGGGGTGTACAGGGAGGGGGGTAAATATGAATCTCACCTCTTCTTGCTGCTTTGGCCTGGTCTTCTTCGCCTTCCTCCGGCTGCTCTCCCCAGCGGCTTCCTCTGGGAGTTCATCACCAAAGGAAAAGTTCTCCATGCGCACTGGGGACTCGAGCAGCCGGATCTCCGCCATGAGCGTCCCTCCCTGGCTGCCGGTGTCACTGTCCTCCCCCGAGCGAGGTGTTACTGCCGACTGTCCTGCAGGGGGCCCACTGCACGAGGCCTGTTGATCTTCCTGCAGGCCGCCAGGTGGGAACTGCTGCTCGTTATCATCATCATCCTCCTCCACCTGGCTCGCAGGCTGCAACCCCTTCAGCCTTTGCTCTCTGTTATCAGCCATTTCTGAAAATTTGTCAACATTCAAAAGTTTTTCTTTGTCTTGTCTTGCACTTTTGCGCTGTATTCACCCTGGCGCGGGCACATCACAGCTCCTCCCGGAGCCACCTGATGGTCTTCATACTCACAGAGGTGGCTCTGGACCCGGGAGGCATAGGTGGACAAAGACTCCCGGGGCCCCTGCACCGCCCAGCCTCCCCCCACATGGTCAGCCTTACATCTGTGAGCACTCCGCTTCATAGCTCCAGCCCCGGAAGGACCGCTCCCACCCGCACCATCATGAACATCCAGCTTCTGGTGCAGTCACTGTACATACATGACATTACTTATCCTGTACTGATCCTGAGTTACATCCTGTATTATACCCCAGAGCTGCACTCACTATTCTGCTGCTGGTGCAGTCACTGTGTACATACATGACATTACTTATCCTGTACTGATCCTGAGTTACATCCTGTATTATACCCCAGAGCTGCACTCACTATTCTGCTGCTGGTGCAGTCACTGTACATACATGACATTACTTATCCTGTACTGATCCTGAGTTACATCCTGTATTATACCCCAGAGCTGCACTCACTATTCTGCTGCTGGTGCAGTCACTGTGTACATACATGACATTACTTATCCTGTACTGATCCTGAGTTACATCCTGTATTATACACCAGAGCTGCACTCACTATTCTGCTGCTGGAGCAGTCACTGTGTACATACATGACATTACTTATCCTGTACTGATCCTGAGTTACATCCTGTATTATACCCCAGAGCTGCACTCACTATTCTGCTGCCGGTGCAGTCACTGTGTACATACATGACATTACTTCTCCTGTACTGATCCTGAGTTACATCCTGTATTATACCCCAGAGCTGCACTCACTATTCTGCTGCTGGTGCAGTCACTGTGCACATACATGGCATTACTTATCCTGTACTGATCCTGAGTTACATCCTGTATTATACCCCAGAGCTGCACTCACTATTCTGCTGCTGGTGCAGTCACTGTACATACATGACATTACTTATCCTGTACTGATCCTGAGTTTTATCCTGTATTATACTCCAGAGTTGCACTCACTATTCTGCTGCTGGTGCAGTCACTGTGTACATACATGACATTACTTATCCTGTACTGATCCTGAGTTACATCCTGTATTATACCCCAGAGCTGCACTCACTATTCTGCTGCTGGTGCAGTCACTGTGTACATACATGACATTACTTATCCTGTACTGATCCTGAGTTACATCCTGTATTATACCCCAGAGCTGCACTCACTATTCTGCTGCTGGTGCAGTCACTGTGTACATACATGACATTACTTATCCTGTACTGATCCTGAGTTACATCCTGTATTATACCCCAGAGCTGCACTCACTATTCTGCTGCTGGTGCAGTCACTGTGTACATACATGACATTACTTATCCTGTACTGATCCTGAGTTACATCCTGTATTATACCCCAGAGCTGCACTCACTATTCTGCTGCTGCTGCTGCTGGTGCAGTCACTGTGTACATACATGACATTACTTATCCTGTACTAATCCTGAGTTACATCCTGTATTATACCCCAGAGCTGCACTCACTATTCTGCTGCTGGTGCAGTCACTGTACATACATGACATTACTTATCCTGTACTGATCCTGAGTTACATCCTGTATTATACCCCAGAGCTGCACTCACTATTCTGCTGCTGGTGCAGTCACTGTGTACATACATGACATTACTTATCCTGTACTGATCCTGAGTTACATCCTGTATTACACCCCAGAGCTGCACTCACTATTCTGCTGCTGGTGCAGTCACTGTGTACATACATGACATTACTTATCCTGTACTGATCCTGAGTTACATCCTGTATTATACTCCAGAGCTGCACTCACTATTCTGCTGCTGGTGCAGTCACTGTGTACATACATGACATTACTTATCCTGTACTGATCCTGAGTTACATCCTGTATTATACCCCAGAGCTGCACTCACTATTCTGCTGCTGGCGCAGTCACTGTGTACATACATGACATTACTTATCCTGTACTGATCCTGAGTTACATCCTGTATTATACTCCAGAGCTGCACTCACTATTCTGCTGCTGGTGCAGTCACTGTGTACATACATGACATTACTCATCCTGTACTGATCCTGAGTTACATCCTGTATTATACCCCAGAGCTGCACTCACTATTCTGCTGCTGGTGCAGTCACTGTGTACATACATGACATTACTCATCCTGTACTGATCCTGAGTTACATCCTGTATTATACCCCAGAGCTGCACTCACTATTCTGCTGCTGGTGCAGTCACTGTGTACATACATGACATTACTTATCCTGTACTGATCCTGAGTTTTATCCTGTATTATACCCCAGAGCTGCACTCACTATTCTGCTGCTGGTGCAGTCACTGTGTACATACATGACATTACTTATCCTGTACTGATCCTGAGTTACATCCTGTATTATACCCCAGAGCTGCACTCACTATTCTGCTGCTGGTGCAGTCACTGTGTACATACATGACATTACTTATCCTGTACTGATCCTGAGTTACATCCTGTATTATACCCCAGAGCTGCACTCACTATTCTGCTGCTGGTGCAGTCACTGTGTACATACATGACATTACTTATCCTGTACTGATCCTGAGTTACATCCTGTATTATACTCCAGAGCTGCACTCACTATTCTGCTGCTGGTGCAGTCACTGTGTACATACATGACATTACTCATCCTGTACTGATCCTGAGTTACATCCTGTATTATACCCCAGAGCTGCACTCACTATTCTGCTGCTGGTGCAGTCACTGTGTACATACATGACATTACTCATCCTGTACTGATCCTGAGTTACATCCTGTATTATACCCCAGAGCTGCACTCACTATTCTGCTGCTGGTGCAGTCACTGTGTACATACATGACATTACTTATCCTGTACTGATCCTGAGTTTTATCCTGTATTATACCCCAGAGCTGCACTCACTATTCTGCTGCTGGTGCAGTCACTGTGTACATACATGACATTACTTATCCTGTACTGATCCTGAGTTACATCCTGTATTATACCCCAGAGCTGCACTCACTATTCTGCTGCTGGTGCAGTCACTGTGTACATACATGACATTACTTATCCTGTACTGATCCTGAGTTACATCCTGTATTATACCCAGAGCTGCACTCACTATTCTGCTGCTGGTGCAGTCACTGTGTACATACATGACATTACTTATCCTGTACTGATCCTGAGTTACATCCTGTATTATACCCAGAGCTGCACTCACTATTCTGCTGCTGGTGCAGTCACTGTGTACATACATGACATTACTTATCCTGTACTGATCCTGAGTTACATCCTGTATTATACTCCAGAGCTGCACTCACTATTCTGCTGCTGGTGCAGTCACTGTGTACATACATGACATTACTTATCCTGTACTGATCCTGAGTTACATCCTGTATTATACCCCAGAGCTGCACTCACTATTCTGCTGCTGGTGCAGTCACTGTGTACATACATGACATTACTTATCCTGTACTGATCCTGAGTTACATCCTGTATTATACCCCAGAGCTGCACTCACTATTCTGCTGCTGGTGCAGTCACTGTGTACATACATGACATTACTTATCCTGTACTGATCCTGAGTTTTATCCTGTATTATACCCCAGAGCTGCACTCACTATTCTGCTGCTGGTGCAGTCACTGTGTACATACATGACATTACTTATCCTGTACTGATCCTCAGTTACATCCTGTAAATCTTTTATTTTATATAAAAATGAAAAACATAACAACCATAAACATAAATCAAGCCATAACTTCTGGCAAAATAAAACAATAATAATAACAAAACAATAATACAAACTAAAAGAGTCTTACGGAAATCTCCTGGCCCAGCCACACACACACCACACACTCAGCATAAGAACAAACAAAACCATCACCCATTCCCACCACCTAATTTTTTTTTTTTTTTTTTGAAATACACAGCAAAATACACATAAACGAACAAGAAATAAACACAGAAATAACAATGAATATAACTGAAATAATATTAATAACATTAAATATAGCTAACTAAATCCCACGCCCATCACCCTCCCACCCAGACACTGGTCTAACGTCCAAAGTTCGCGTTATATAGTCCAGACCAGTGCCCAGGATCGTACAGTCCAAGTCCCGTCCACCCCCCTCCCAACCTAACACCCTAACACCAACACCCCAAAACCAACCAACCTATATACACACAAGAACTATAACTACATATAACTATACACACTGTACACAAGATACAAACACATTAAACAAATCAACATAACAAATCCAAACCACATAAAGCCCAGGTTCGGCACCTGCAAGCCCTACATCACTATAACCTCAGATACAAAACAAAAATCTACAGTGTCAGCATCAGCCCAACACCAGGAGAGGAGATGACAGACTAAGGGACACTAAAGGAGAGAGGCCCTCCCCGTGCCCAGCCTCTCATACTCCAGAGAGCGCACCTTCACCAGGAGGGGAGAGGACAGACTAAGGGACACTAAAGGAGAACCCCCTCCAAAGGAGAGAGGCCCTCCCCGTGCCCCGCCTCTCATACTCCAGAGAGCGCACCTTCACCAGGTCACCCAGAATGTTCCTAACCACCTCATCCACCGGGAGGATTTTACGCTGCGTCGACACTAAACACCGTGCGTTCCACGTGTGGTACCTGACCACTAGGCTAACTAGGAATAACGTGCAGCGGTCCCGGCCACCCAGGCCTCTGAATGCTCCATAGGCCCACTCCGCATAGGAGAGACCGGCCAACCCGGGCCAATGGATGGAAGCGCCCACCCGGTTGTACACCTCTGTGTTAAAGGGGCACTGAAGCAGGAAGTGGTCCATGCTCTCCAGCAGGCCACCGCACTCCTCCCGGGGACAACCCCTTTCCTCAGAGCTCCTACACTTCAGATTGTCCCTCACACACAGCTTTCCATGGAAGCAGCGCCAAGTCAAGTCCCAAAACTTCAAGGGGATCCTGATGGAATTCAAAAGACCTAAACCCACCCCAAGATCCCGACTTGGGCAATCCCTGAGGGCCAGAGGCTTCTGGAAACGGGCAAACAGTACCCTCTTGTCAAGGAGTTTCCTCGACAAGGTCCTGATCTCCCACATTCCCAGACCCCACCGGCGAATCACCTTCAGAACCGGGGCAGCGTAAGCCGGAAGATGCCCATGCGGTGTGCGGAGATCCTTCACTTGCCCTCCTGTCTCCCATTCCTGGAAGAAAGGCCTAAACCATCCCCTGCAGGAGTATACCCACAGAGGAGCCCTCTCTTTCCAGAGGTTTGCAACATTGATCTTAAGAAAGGTATTCACTAGGAACACCACAGGGTTGACCATACACAACCCTCCTTGTCTCCTCGTGCGGTAAGTAACCTCCCTCTTGATAAGGTTCAGCCTATTCCCCCATAACAGCTGGAAGAACAGACTGTACACCCGAGTCCAGAGGGGCTCTGGCAACATGCACACACTGCCCAGATATATCAGCAATGGGAGCAGGTAAGTTTTAATCAAGTTCACCCTTTCCCTGAGGGTCAAAGACCAACCCTTCCACTGGTCCACCCTCTGAGAGGCGATCTTAAGCCTGCCGTCCCAGTTTTGCATGGGGTAATCCCCCTGGCCAAATTCGATGCCGAGAACTTTGGCAGAGTCTTGGGGCCCTGGAAGAGTGTCCAGGAGATCAAAGCCTGGACCTCCCTCTCCCAGCCAGAGACTCTCACACTTATCCCGGTTGATCTTGGACCCAGAAGCCTCTGAGTAGCGGTCAACCTCTGACATCACCCATTGCGCCTCCCCTCTCGAGGACACAAAAACGGTGACATCATCGGCATAGGCTACCACCCTTAGAGTGGCTTCCGGTGCCGCCTGGTCCATCCCGACTCCCACCAACGGCCCACGATCAACCCCCCTAAGGAATGGGTCAATCGCGAACACGTATAAAAGTGGGCTCAGAGGACAACCCTGGCGAACACCAGACCCGACCTCAAAAGAGCGGCCAATCCAACCGTTCACAAGCGGGAAACTCTCTGCCCCTGCGTACAAAACCTTTAGCCAATTGACAAACTCCCCCGGCAGGCCATACCTCAGAAGGACAGACCAGAGGTACTCGTGGTTAACCCGATCAAACGCTTTTGCCTGATCCAAGGACAGCAAGTACCCCTTCCAGTTACCAGCCCTGCCCTGCTCCACTGCCTCCCGGACACAAAGCACAGCACTAAATGTACTGCGGCCTGGAACAGAGCAGTGCTGGGTCCCCGAAAGGAGCCGGGGTGCAAACTGCACCAGCCGATTAAACAGCACCTTTGCCAAAACCTTTCTGTCCGTATTGAGAAGCGCTATGGGACGCCAGTTCTCAATACGAGATCGGTCCTTACCCTTTGACAGGATGATCAGGGCAGACCTCCTCATTGACTTCGGCAGAGCGCCCGAGGAAAGACACTCATTGAATACCTCAGTCAAGAGGGGAACCAAGGCGTCCTTAAAGGTCTTATAAAACTCAGATGTTAAGCCATCCGGACCTGGCGATTTCTTGAGGGCGAGCCCTTCAATCGCCAGGCTGACTTCCTCTTCCCTGATCACTTCGGTCAAAACATCAAGAGAGGGGTCTACTCCTGGCTCAGGGACAGTTTCAGCCAGGAAAGCCGACATCACATCCCGATCTAGATCCTTCCTGCCCAAGAGGTGTGAGTAGTCGGATCTGACGACCTCCAGGATCCCTGATCTGGACCTTTTCAGGGATCCCGTACTGTCAACCAGTCCCGTGACAACTTTACCATTCACTGACATCTTGCAGTTTCTGTAAGGGTCGGGCGAGCGGTATTTCCCGTAATCCCTCTCAAAAACCAAAGATGCGTGTCTATCGTACTGACACCTCTTCAGCAAGGATTTCACTCTGGAGATGTCCTCACGACTACCTCCAGTCGAGACGAGGTGCTCGAGTTTCCTCCTCAGGCCCTGATACAGGCGGTACCTGTCCAGACTCCTGAGGCTCGAGAGCTGGCGGAAGAATCTCGCCAGCCTTTTCTTGAGCATCTCCCACCACTCTGACTTACTGCTACAAAGGCCCAGCAATGGTACCTGGCTCTGAAGAAAGTCCTCAAAGGATTGTCTGATCCCCGCTTCTTCCAGGAGAGACGAATTGAGCTTCCAGTAGCCTCTTCCCATCCGGGGGGTCTCTGTAACATTCAGAGAAAACAAAATTAGACAGTGATCGGAGAACTCCACCTCAACAACGGACACTGCTGAAGAAATGGCTTCCTCCTTTAAATAAAACCTGTCTATTCTAGACCTGCAGCTACCCCTATAATAGGTGAACCCCGCGTGGCCTGGGGTGTGCCGGATGTGGACATCCACCAGGCGAGCCTCACTAGCTATGCTATTAAGAGCGACGCTATCATAAGTCAGCTTGTCTCTGGAACCTCCCCTATCCTGGGACCTCGTGACAGCATTGAAGTCCCCTCCAAAGACCACCTGCCGACTTGTAAAAAGGTAGGGCTTGATCCTCATAAAGAGACACTTCCTGTCCCACTTGGACTGGGGACCATAGATGTTAATTAGGCGAAGTTCTTGTCCCTTCATGAGGACATCCAGGATCAGGCACCTCCCCATTTCTAACTCAATAATTCGTCGGCATTCTACCGGTGCGGTAAAAAGGACCGCCACTCCGCTATACGGCTCGGCCGCAAGAGACCAATAGGAAGGCCCATGTCTCCATTCCCTCTTAGCTTTAAACACGGCCGCCAAATCTGGCAGCCTGGTCTCCTGCAAAAATAAAATGTCGGCTTCAACGCGGCCGAGAAAATCAAAGGCCGCAAATCTAGCCGCATCAGACTTAATGCTGGCGACATTAATGGACGCCAGCGTCAACGGAGTGGGTGCCGCCATCATGAGTGATTGAGTTAGATGGCTTTTTTCTTACTACCTCCCTTCCCTCTACTGTCCTCTGAAGATGAACCCTTTTGCCTTTTCCCTTCAGAATTGGGGCAACTTCTCTTTAATGAAATCGAGGTGTCCATGTTATTACTGGCCCCCAAGAACCCACCCGGACCACCCTCTCCTTCGTCCTTGTCTCCTGACTCTGAGTCAGTCTCCCACTCTGAGGACCCAGCTTCCCCAGAGGATAGAGACTCGGCGCCCCCTGCAGGCTGCTCCGCCGCCACCTCCAGAACCCCACCCTCAGCCTCTCTTCCCGAAGAGGCGGTCTCATCGAGGGTGAGGAACCGGTTGGAAAGCTCAACCAGAGGGGAGGAAGTTTTCCCTTCCTTAGGTACCTTAGATACGCAGCGTTTTTTCTTTTTCTGCTTGCGCTTATTTTCTAGCCAAATCCTGTTATCCTCATCCATACTCTCATAATGGGAGGACGTGGAGGACATGGCACCATTCTCGCGCTCCATCCTCCTGACCTCCTCATCCAACTCATCATCCCTCAGGGCCTCAGTAGCATGACCAGCCTCTGAGGAAGGACCAAGGGTCACCCCAGCAACCTGAGGCTTCCCCAGTTCTCTCCCTTTCTGTCTGGCTTCAAGCCGCCTCAACTGAGAAGGCGACTTCTTCTTACTTTTCTTCACAGGCCCCTCAGCTCCTCCACCTCTGCTGGTACCTTCCCCAGCAGAAGCAACCTCATGGCTCTCCTCCACTGGGGTCACAACCGCATTGGCAAAGGAGTGAGGACAACGGCTGAAAGGGTGACCGAGCTCACCACACAGGTTACACCTAATGTCCTTACAGGATGCAGCGAGATGACCTAGCCCACCACACAAAGCGCACTTCTGCACTTGGCAGCTGGCGCTAAAGTGTGTGGGGTCACCGCACCTGTGACAGACCTTCGGCTGCCCCTGGTAGAAAATCAGGATTCTGTCCCGCCCAAGAAAGGCTGAAGAGGGAATGTGAGCGACTGTGCCGCCTGAACACTTCAACTTCATCATGAAGGTCCAGGCTCCAGACCAAATGCCAAATTCATCGCGGTTTTTCTGAGGTACCTGTACAACTTCACCATAACGACTTAGCCAAGTCATGATGTCCATGCAAGAAAGTGACTCGTTACGGGTCAAAACGGTCACTTTCTTGACTGCGTTTTGGCGAGACACTGCTTGCACAGCAAAGTCTCGCCATGCGGGCTCGTTCTTTGCCAGCTCATAATTCGACCAGAAGAGCTCTAAGCCCTCCGGCCGAACAAAGCTGACATCGAACTCCGGAGTACCATAAGGATGTATCAGGGCAAAGATGTCACTAGCCCTGAAGTTCATCTTCAGGAGGAGCTCCACCACCCTTGACCTGGGGGGGCATGCGTCACTGCCCCTCCAGCGAAGACGAACCACATTCCTACGGGCAGCTCCGGGCCCGGTTGTGGGTAAAGACCATACAGTCTCTCCCCCCTTTTCTCTTGGAAGGCTGCCAGGCCATGCCTGTCTGTCCAGAAGGACAGATCAACATCTCTCCCCTCTACAGTGATTGACTTTTCCCCTCTCCTGTAAGCCTCCAGAAGACGCCTTTGCAAAACGCTATTCCCAGAGTCAGGAGACAAGGAGTTAACCCCACTTGCCCCAGCGGTGACACTCGCATAGCTCCTTATGGGAGCGGCCACCACTGGGGGTGCAGAAGGTCCAGCACTCACACCAGGATCCCCCTGAGCACCATTCACCACCCCCACATTCACCACACTATGTGCATTACTGCCTCGCTTCCTTGCATCACTCACACCAGCTGGGCCAGGAGGACCTGGGGTTGCCTCGGCGTCACTGGGCACTGGGGATAGAGCCACCTCCATAGCTGATTCAGCCTGAGAAGAGGCAGCTCCAACCCCGATCTTACTTGTGCCCTTTGCCTCATTGGCATTAACCCCTTGTTGTCCTGCTTTTCTTTTAATATTTGTCCACCGCTGCTCGCTGGATGCAAGAAGTCTCTTATCTTTATTAATTCCAGAGAGTCTCTTATCGCCATTTCCAGGGTCTGATGCACCGATACAAAATAACATTTTTCCTGCGCTCTTTCCCGCAGGCTGCACAGGACGCTTGGGAGGCGCCGCACCACAAGCCCCAGCAGCCCCATCACACTGCCGCTGCTCACCGGAGCTAGATGCAGCCACAGCGCTAGGAGCCACAGGAGCTACTGCCACTGCCCCTGGCACAGGGCCACCCCCCCCTCCCACTGGGGGGCAGCGCACAGTACCAGGACCTGCTGGATCGCCCTCACTGTCCGGCCTTTCGGCCGATGCCTTCCCTGCACCATCCTTGCTACTGCAAACAAGGCTGGTGCTCTGCGCCATGATGGAACGTGGCTTTGCAATCTCCCCGCACCCTGGCACCGAGTCCACTGCAGGATTCGTGCTGGGCTGGGTAACGGGGCCTACACGACAGGCTGGCACTGCTGCCCGCCCGGAGGGAACAGGGAGGGGACGAAACACCAGATTCACCTCCTGAGACGCCTTGGTCTTCTTGGATTTCTTCTTTCTCTTTAGGTCGCCATCTGGCAAATCATCGCCGAAGGAGAAGTTTTGGAGGTGAACTGGGGACTCAAGCTGACGGATCTGAGCCATTAGCGCCCCCCCCTGGCCGCTGTCATCACTTTCCTCCTCCAGGTTGGCAGAGCCGCAGCCTGATGGTAATGGCGCTTGCTCTGCAGGCAGCCTGTCGTGCGAGGCCTGCTGGTGTTGGTGCAGGCCACCAGACGGACACGGCAGGTCTTCCTCATCCTCCTCATCATCGCCATCATCCGCCTGGATCTCAAGCCCCTTCAGCTTTCTCAGCTTATCCTGGCGCATATCATCAAACCGGGCGTCGTTCTCCAACTTTTCCCTGAACGGACCACTGTGCTCGCGGATAAGATGACGCTTTTCCTGCAGAGCGGTGGCCTCGGCTTTTAGTCTGTCTATGGTGTTAAGAAGATCATGCTTCTTCTTCTTAGTGGCCACCCCCGCTAGGGCCAAGGTCTCCCTTATCTCCTCCTGGAGCCTCTTCAGTGCTTTTCCAGCTTCCTCGTACTCACGGAGGTGCTCAGCAATCCGGGAGCCATAGATGGAAGCAGACTCCCGGGCCTTAAGTTCACCCCATGCTTTTTGCACACCTCCGTGAGCACCCAGCTTTTCAGCTGAACCACCCAGCTTTCCCGCACAGTCACTCAGCTTTCCAGGAGGAGCACTTAGGCTGATGTTACTTGCCTTGATCTTCTGTGAACCGGAGACCTTGCGGCTTCCCTGGGTCTTGGGGGTGGCAGCCGAGGTCACATCGCTGCGTCCTTGGCTCCGGGCAGATCTTCTCACCCCTTCTGCTTTGGCCGGTAACTTGTTTCTCCTGCCTCCCGCCGGCCTGGTCCGGGAGACAGGAGCCTGGGACTTTCCTGCTTGATTCATCCCAGAAAACCCACTCCCTCCCTGGGGAGGAGAGAGCAGGCCTGGGTGGATGGAGATTGCTCCAGGTGGTGCAGGAGCTCAGCAGCAACAACCACACCCGTCAGTAGCACACAGCAGAATGATCCAGCACGAGCTATTCTGCTGCTGGTGCAGTCACTGTACATACATGACATTACTTATCCTGTACTGATCCTGAGTTACATCCTGTATTATACCCCAGAGCTGCACTCACTATTCTGCTGCTGGTGCAGTCACTGTACATACATGACATTACTTATCCTGTACTGATCCTGAGTTACATCCTGTATTATACTCCAGAGCTGCACTCACTATTCTGCTGCTGGTGCAGTCACTGTGTACATACATGACATTACTTATCCTGTACTGATCCTGAGTTACATCCTGTATTATACTCCAGAGCTGCACTCACTATTCTGCTGCTGGTGCAGTCACTGTACATACATGACATTACTTATCCTGTACTGATCCTGAGTTACATCCTGTATTATACCCCAGAGCTGCACTCACTATTCTGCTGCTGGTGCAGTCACTGTACATACATGACATTACTTATCCTGTACTGATCCTGAGTTACATCCTGTATTATACCCCAGAGCTGCACTCACTATTCTGCTGCTGGTGCAGTCACTGTACATACATGACATTACTTATCCTGTACTGATCCTGAGTTACATCCTGTATTATACCCCAGAGCTGCACTCACTATTCTGCTGCTGGTGCAGTCACTGTACATACATGACATTACTTATCCTGTACTGATCCTGAGTTACATCCTGTATTATACCCCAGAGCTGCACTCACTATTCTGCTGCTGGTGCAGTCACTGTGTACATACATGACATTACTTATCCTGTACTGATCCTGAGTTACATCCTGTAGATCTTTTATTTTATATAAAAGTAAAAAAACATAACAATACAAACAAAACATAATATACACTATATACAATATCTTACCTGCTGGTCCAGCCACATTCACACCTAGTAAAAACAATAACTTAAAATACACCGAAATGAACACCAATTACCACAACCCCCACCCAACCGATTATCACAACCTAAACCAAACCAATAAACAATAAGACGAGCCACACCCACAAATAAACATAAATGACTATAAATTAGCATAAACCCACCCCACACCCTCTAATAACAAACCACCCCACACAGATCACATCCCACACCCATTTTTTTTTTTTTTTTTTTAAATATATAATAACAAACACATAATACACACAACACTACACTGCACTAGATCCCTCGCCCGCACCCTCCCCTTCCCCCCAGACACTGGTCTAACGTCCAAAGTTTGCGTTAAGTAGTCCAGACCAGTGTCCAAGGTCAGTTCATAAATCCCAAAATCCCACCACCATCACCCCCCTCCCAACCTAACGCTATGTCCCAAACCCCACTATATACAATATATACAATATATACAGTATTTACAACATAACAAAGAAAACAGAATACAAATAAAACCTGAACAACATCAATCAAAACCACATAAAGCCCAGGTTCGGCGCCTGCAAGCCCCTACATCACTACATGCCCAGAACACAAAACAAAAATCTACAGTGCAGCATCAGCCCAACACCAGGAGAGGAGATGACAGACTAAGGGACACTAAAGGAGAACCCCCTCCAAAGGAGAGAGGCCCTCCCCGTGCCCAGCCTCTCATACTCCAGAGAGCGCACCTTCACCAGGTCACCCAGAATGTTCCTAACCACCTCATCCACCGGGAGGATTTTACGCTGCGTCGATACTAAACACCGTGCGTTCCACGTGTGGTACCTGACCACTAGACTGACTAGGAATAACGTGCAGCGGTCCCGGCCACCCAGGCCTCTGAATGCTCCATAGGCCCACTCCGCATAGGAGAGACCGGCCAACCCGGGCCAATGGATGGAAGCGCCCACCCGGTTGTACACCTCTGTGTTAAAGGGGCACTGAAGCAGGAAGTGGTCCATGCTCTCCAGCAGGCCACCGCACTCCTCCCGGGGACAACCCCTTTCCTCAGAGCTCCTACACTTCAGATTGTCCCTCACACACAGCTTTCCATGGAAGCAGCGCCAAGTCACGTCCCAAAACTTCAAGGGGATCCTGATGGAATTCAATAAACTCAAACCCACCCCCAGATCCTGACTTGGGCAATCCCTGAGGGCCAGAGGCTTCTGGAAATGGGTCAACAGAACCCTCTTGTCAAGGACTTTCCTCGACATGGTCCTGATCTCCCACATTCCCAGACCCCACCGGCGAATCACCTTCAGAACCGGGGTAGCGTAAGCCGGAAGATGCCCATGCGGTGTACGAAGATCCTTCACTTGCCCTCCTGTCTCCCACTCCTGGAAGAAAGGCCGAAACCATCCCCTGCAGGAGTACACCCACGGAGGAGCCCTCTCTTTCCAGAGGTTTGCAACATTGATCTTAAGAAAGGTATTCACTAGGAACACCACAGGGTTGACCATACACAACCCTCCTTGTCTCCTCGTGCGGTAAGTAACCTCCCTCTTGATTAGGTTCAGCCTATTCCCCCATAACAGCTGGAAGAACAGACTGTAGACCCGAGTCCAGAGGGGTTCTGGCAACATGCACACACTGCCCAGATATATCAGCAATGGGAGCAGGTAGGTTTTGATCAGATTAACCCTTTCTCTGAGGGTCAAAGACCAACCCTTCCACTGGTCCACCTTCTGAGCGGCGATCTTAAGCCTGCCGTCCCAGTTTTGCATGGGGTAATCCCCCTGGCCAAATTCGATGCCTAGAACTTTGGCAGAGTCCTGGGGCCCTGGAAGAGTGTCCGGGAGATCAAAGCCTGGACCTCCCTCTCCCAGCCAGAGACTCTCACACTTATCCCGGTTGATCTTGGACCCAGAAACCTCTGAGTAGCGGTCAACCTCTGACATCACCCACTGCGCCTCCCCTCCCGAGGACACGAAAACGGTGACATCATCAGCATATGCTACCACCCTTAGAGTGGCTTCCGGTGCTGCCCGATCCATCCCGACTCCCACCAACGGCCCACGATCAACCCTCCTAAGGAATGGGTCAATCGCGAACACGTATAAAAGTGGGCTCAGAGGACAACCCTGGCGAACACCAGACCCGACCTCAAAAGAGCGGCCAATCCAACCGTTCACAAGCGGGAAACTCTCTGCCCCTGCGTACAAAACTTTCAGCCAATTGACAAACCCACCCGGCAGGCCATACCTCAGAAGGACAGACCAGAGGTACTCGTGGTTAACCCGATCAAACGCTTTTGCCTGATCCAAGGACAGCAAGTACCCCTTCCAGTTACCAGCCCTGCCCTGCTCCACTGCCTCCCGGACACAAAGCACAGCACTAAATGTACTGCGGCCTGGAACAGAGCAGTGCTGGGTCCCCGAAAGGAGCCGGGGCGCAAACTGCACCAGCCGATTAAACAGCACCTTTGCCAAAACCTTTCTGTCTGTATTGAGAAGCGCTATGGGACGCCAGTTCTCAATACAAGATCGGTCCTTACCCTTTGACAGGATGATCAGGGCTGACCTCCTCATTGACTTCGGCAGAACGCCCGAGGAAAGACACTCATTGAATACCTCAGTCAAGAGGGGAACCAAGGCGTCCTTAAAGGTCTTATAAAACTCAGATGTTAAGCCATCCGGGCCTGGCGATTTCTTGAGGGCGAGCCCTTCAATCGCCCGGCTGACTTCCTCTTCCCTGATCATCTCTGTCAAAACATCAAGAGAAGGGTCTACTCCTGGCTCAGGGACAGTTTCAGCCAGGAAAGCCGACATCACATCCCGATCTAGATCCTTCCTGCCCAAGAGGTGCGAGTAGAAGGATCTGACGACCTCCAGAATCCCTGATCTGGACCTTTTCAGGGATCCCGTACTGTCAACCAGTCCTGTGACAACTTTACCATTCACTGACATCTTGCAGTTTCTGTAAGGGTCGGGCGAGCGGTATTTCCCGTAATCCCTCTCAAAAACCAAAGATGCGTGTCTATCGTACTGACACCTCTTCAGCAAGGATTTCACTCTGGAGATGTCCTCACGACTACCTCCAGTCGAGACGAGATGCTCGAGTTTCCTCCTCAGGCCCTGATACAGGCGGTACCTGTCCAGGCTCCTGAGGCTCGAGAGCTGGCGGAAGAATCTCGCCACCCTTTTCTTGAGCATCTCCCACCACTCTGACTTACTGCTACTAAGGCCCAGCAATGGTACCTGGCTCTGAAGAAAGTCCTCAAAGGATTGTCTGATCTCCGCTTCCTCCAGGAGAGACGAATTGAGCTTCCAGTAGCCTCTTCCCATCCGGGGGGTCTCTGTAACATTCAGAGAAAACAAAATTAAACAGTGGTCGGAGAACTCCACCTCAACAACGGACACTGCTGAAGAAATGGCTTCCTCCTTTAAATAAAACCTGTCTATTCTAGACCTGCAGCTACCCCTATAATAGGTGAACCCCGCGTGGCCTGGGGTGTGCCGGATGTGGACATCCACCAGGCGAGCCTCACTGGCTATGCTATTAAGAGCGACGCTATCATAAGTCAGCTTGTCTCTGGAACCTCCCCTATCCTGGGACCTCGTGACAGCATTGAAGTCCCCTCCAAAGACCACCTGCCGACTTGTAAAAAGGTAGGGCTTGATCCTCATAAAGAGACACTTCCTGTCCCACTTGGACTGGGGACCATAGATGTTAATTAGGCGAAGTTCTTGTCCCTTCATGAGGACATCCAGGATCAGGCACCTCCCCATTTCCAACTCAATAACTCGTCGGCATTCTACCGGTGCGGTAAAAAGGACCGCCACTCCGCTATACGGCTCGGCCGCAAGAGACCAATAGGAAGGCCCGTTTCTCCATTCCCTCTTAGCTTTAAACACGGCCGCCAAATCTGGCAGCCTGGTCTCCTGCAAAAATAAAATGTCGGCTTCAACGCGGCCGAGAAAATCAAAGGCCGCAAATCTAGCCGCATCAGACTTAATGCTGGCGACATTAATGGACGCCAGCGTCAACGGAGTGGGTGCCGCCATCATGAGTGATTGAGTTGGACGGCTTTCTTTTTACCCATCTTACCACCACCCTCGGGAAACGAACACCCCCTTTTTAGACATATTGTGGTGTCCATCTCCCGCACCTCTGATGCTTGAGGGGCAGATCCAGGACCTGCCCCCTCATCCTCGTCTCCAGACTCTGGGCCAGTCTCCCCTCCTGAGGACCCTGACTCCCCAGGGGGAGACTCGGCACCCCCTGCAGGCTCCGCCACCTCTGGCCCTTCACCCTCAGCCCCTCCATCGGCAGGAGAGGCTCCATCCAGGGCCAGGAATCGATTTGAAAGTTCGACCAGCGGGGGGTCGGTTGCACCTTCCTTGGGTACCTTAGTCAGGGAGGGAGAAGATCTTACACCTCCCTTCTTTTTACCCTTTTTCTTCTTTTTGGCGCCACGCTTACGCTTTTCCTCTAGCCACGCCCTATTATCCTCGTCCATACTCTCATAATGGGAGGAGTCTGAGGACGTGGCACCTTCCTCTCTCTCGATCCTCCTGACCTCCTCATCCAGCACATCATCCCCTGGGGCCTCAGCGACAGGTGAGGTCTCCAGGAGAGCGCCAGAGGTTGTCCCAGCAGCCCGAGACTCCCCCCGCTCTCTCTCCTGTTGAGGCTTCTCTAGACGCCTTAGCTGGGCAGGCGTCTTTTTCCTGTCTTTCTTCCCTGGCCCCTCCATTCCTCTGCCTCTGCTAGTCCCCTCCCCAGCAGATTCAGCCTCATGGCTTTCATCCGCTGAGGTTGAGCCCGCATTAGCGAAGGAAAGAGGACAACGACTGTACGGGTGACCGAGATCACCACACAGGTTACACCTAATCTGCCCTGTACAGGATGCAGCGAGATGGCCGACACCCCCACACAACGCACACTTCTGCACGGTGCAGTTTGCGCTGAAATGTGTGGGGTCACCGCACCTGTGACACAGCTTAGGCTGCCCCCGGTAGAAGATCAGGATCCGATCCCTCCCCAGGAAGGCTGATGAAGGGATGTGGGCGACTGAGTTACCTGAACGCCTCAACTTCACCATGAAGGTCCAGGCCCCTGACCAGATACCATACTCGTCACGATTTTTCTCTGGTACTCCCAGTACCTCTCCGTAGCGATTCATCCAGGTCATGATGTCAAAGCAAGATAGTGATTCGTTACGGGTAAGAACGGTCACTTTCTTGAGTTCGCTCTGGCGGGACACTGCTTGCACAGCAAAGTCCCGCCACTCGGGCTCGTTGTATCTCAGCTCATAGTTGGACCAGAAGAGCTCAAGCCCCTCCGGCCGAACAAAGCTGATATCAAACTCAGATGTACCATAGGGATGGATCAAGGCAAAGATGTCAGCCGCCTTGAAGTCCATCTTCAGCAGCAGCTCAACTACCCGTGCCCGAGGGGGACACACATCACTGCCACGCCACCGAAGACGGACCACATTCCTACGGTTAGCACCCGGCCCGGTTGTCGGGAGCGACCATGATGTCTCCCTGCCTCTTTGCTCTCGGAAGGCAGACAGGCCGTGCCTCTCTATCCAAAACGACAAATCAACCTCCTGCCCCGCTACATTGATCGTCCTTTCACCCTTCTGTAAGGCCTGCAGGAGGCGCCGTTGCAAAAAGCCGTCCCCAGAGCCCAGAGACGAGGATGATGGAACCCTACGTCCCCCAGCAGCGACACTGGCATAGCTCTTAATAGGGGCCGCCACTGGGGGAGCAACCGGACCAACCCCTGCACCCACCACATTAACACTACCCACCTCAGCCGCACCACCCACACCATCAGTCACTCCATCACTCACCCCCAAAGCTGGAAAAGATTCTCCACCACTCACACCATTCACATTATGAACCACAACATTACTGACACCATTCACACTGGCTGGACCAGCAACAACATTAGGGGACATGACCACCTCCGCATCTTCAGGCACAAGGGACGGGGGTCCCCCCACAGCGCATCGCCCAGAGGGGACCCCAACTTGTGTCACACTTGTGCCCTCCGCATCATCGGTAGCAGATGTTATTTTACTTTTCTTAGGGGAAGGTAAGAGTCGCCGCTGATCTTTGGCCGGTGTGAGGCGCCGCTGATCCCCACCTTCCTCAGCACTTCTCTGCAGATTATCTCCAACTCCTACGCAAAACAGGACTTTAGGTTTGGGAGGTTCGGAGCCCTCAGCCTCAGCAACCCCTCCACGCTGCCGCCGCCCCATAACCAAGTGATCAGCGGCAACAGCATGAAGAGGCGCCGAGGCACCGGAAGCAGCCACCAGTGCCGGGCTATCCCCCCCTCCCACTGGGGGACGCACCACAGCACTGGATTTCGATGGTATCGCCACTGCCGAGCCGCCCTTACTGTCCGGCCTTGCGGCCGATGCCTCCCCTGCTCCCCCACTGTTACCACAAACAGAGACGGAGCCCATCGCCACATCAGATGTCACACCTGTAATCTCCCCGCTCCCTGGCACTGAGTCCACTGCAGGACCCGTGCTGGGCTGGGTAACGGGGCTCGCACAGTGAGCTGACCCTGCGGCCGACTCGGGTTTTACGGGGAGGGGGCTGTAAACTAGACTCACCACTTCCACGGATTTGGTCTTTTTCTTTCGCGGTTTGCTGCCCCCCGGTGCATCCTCCGGCAGATCGTCTCCAAAAGTAAAGTCCTGGAGGTGCACAGGGGACTCGAGTCGTCTGATCTCCTCCATCAGCGCCCCTCCCTGGTGGCTGTCACTATCCTCACCCGGGCCGGCAGAACCGCAGCCAGATGACATAGCCGCTTGTCCTGCAGGGGGCCCACTGCACGGTACCGGACTTTCCTCCTCCGTCTGACTCTCTGGCTGAAGCCCCATCAGCCGCCTCTGCTTCTCCTCCTCCATCTCCCGGAATCTCTCATCATTAAGGATCTTTTCCTTGAATGGACCGCTCCTCTCTAGCAGGTAAGCCTTCCTCTCCTCCAAGGCCTGGATGTCAGTCTGGAGCCTGGATATCTCTGCCAGAATCTGTTCCTTCTTCCTCTTTGGGGCAGAGCTTGCCCTGGCATGGGCGCACCTGAGCTCCTCCCGCAGTCTCCTCACCGTCTTGCTGGCTTCTTCGTACTCAGAGAGGTGGCCCAGAGCCCGGGAGGCATAGCTGGAAATAGACTCCCGGGTCCTCAGCATTCCCCAGCCCTCTTCACTGAGGTCAGCCTCACCTCCCTGAGCACTCAGCTTTCCCGCAGTATCCAGCTTTTCCTTGGTACCCAGCTTTCCCGAGGTATCCAGCTTTCCTGGGGTTTTGGTGCTTTTTGAAGCCTTAGCTGGCCTGGGGGTACTTGGAGCAGCATTGCTGCTGTTCCTTGCAGATGTTCTTACCCCCAAGGCTTCCGCAGCGCTGGCCGGTTCCTGGCTACCCCTGCCTCCCGCCGGCCTGGACCGGGAAGCAGGAGCCTGGGACTTGCTGCCCTGGCTCATGCCTGAAAACCCACTCCCTCCCTGGGAGAGGAGAGAGCAGGCCCCAGGTGGAGGTGGTTTTCCCTGGAGCTCAGGAGCAGCAGCAGCACACAGCCTCTCACAGCAACAGACAGCTAACGAGGTAACGAGCAACACCTGAGATGCACTCACTATCTGCTGCTGGTGCAGTCACTGTGTACATACATGACATTACTTATCCTGTACTGATTCTGAGTTACATCCTGTATTATACCCCAGAGCTGCACTCACTATTCTGCTGCTGGTGCAGTCACTGTACATACATGACATTATTTATCCTGTACTGATCCTGAGTTACATCCTGTATTAAACCCCAGAGCTGCACTCACTATTCTGCTGCTGGTGCAGTCACTGTACATACATGACATTACTTATCCTGTACTGATCCTGAGTTACATCCTGTATTATACCCCAGAGCTGCACTCACTATTCTGCTGCTGGTGCAGTCACTGTGTACATACATGACATTACTTATCCTGTACTGATCCTGAGTTACATCCTGTATTATACCCCAGAGCTGCACTCACTATTCTGCTGCTGGTGCAGTCACTGTGTACATACATGACATTACTTATCCTGTACTGATCCTGAGTTACATCCTGTATTATACCCCAGAGCTGCACTCACTATTCTGCTGCTGGTGCAGTCACTGTGTTCATACATGACATTACTTATCCTGTACTGATCCTGAGTTACATCCTGTATTATACTCCAGAGCTGCACTCACTATTCTGCTGCTGGTGCAGTCACTGTGTACATACATGACATTACTTATCCTGTACTGATCCTGAGTTACATCCTGTATTATACCCCAGAGCTGCACTCACTATTCTGCTGCTGGTGCAGTCACTGTACATACATGACATTACTTATCCTGTACTGATCCTGAGTTACATCCTGTATTATACCCCAGAGCTGCACTCACTATTCTGCTGCTGGTGCAGTCACTGTGTACATACATGACATTACTTATCCTGTACTGATCCTGAGTTACATCCTGTATTATACCCCAGAGCTGCACTCACTATTCTGCTGCTGGTGCAGTCACTGTGTACATACATGGCATTACTTATCCTGTACTGATCCTGAGTTACATCCTGTATTATACTCCAGAGCTGCACTCACTATTCTGCTGCTGGTGCAGTCACTGTGTACATACATGACATTACTTATCCTGTACTGATCCTGAGTTACATCCTGTATTATACCCCAGAGCTGCACTCACTATTCTGCTGCTGGTGCAGTCACTGTGTACATACATGACATTACTTATCCTGTACTGATCCTGAGTTACATCCCGTATTATACCCCAGAGCTGCACTCACTATTCTGCTGCTGGTGCAGTCACTGTGTACATACATGACATTACTTATCCTGTACTGATCCTGAGTTACATCCTGTATTATACTCCAGAGCTGCACTCACTATTCTGCTGCTGGTGCAGTCACTGTGTACATACATGACATTACTTATCCTGTACTGATCCTGAGTTACATCCTGTATTATACCCCAGAGCTGCACTCACTATTCTGCTGCTGGTGCAGTCACTGTGTACATACATGACATTACTTATCCTGTACTGATCCTGAGTTACATCCTGTATTATACCCCAGAGCTGCACTCACTATTCTGCCGCTGGTGCAGTCACTGTGTACATACATGACATTACTTATCCTGTACTGATCCTGAGTTACATCCTGTATTATACCCCAGAGCTGCACTCACTATTCTGCTGCTGGTGCAGTCACTGTGTACATACATGACATTATTTATCCTGTACTGATCCTGAGTTACATCCTGTATTATACTCCAGACCTGCACTCACTATTCTGCTGCTGGTGCAGTCACTGTACATACATGACATTACTTATCCTGTACTGATCCTGAGTTACATCCTGTATTATACCCCAGAGCTGCACTCACTATTCTGCTGCTGGTGCAGTCACTGTACATACATGACATTACTTATCCTGTACTGATCCTGAGTTACATCCTGTATTATACCCCAGAGCTGCACTCACTATTCTGCTGCTGGTGCAGTCACTGTACATACATGACATTACTTATCCTGTACTGATCCTGAGTTACATCCTGTATTATACCCCAGAGCTGCACTCACTATTCTGCTGCTGGTGCAGTCACTGTACATACATGACATTACTTATCCTGTACTGATCCTGAGTTACATCCTGTATTATACCCCAGAGCTGCACTCACTATTCTGCTGCTGGTGCAGTCACTGTACATACATGACATTACTTATCCTGTACTGATCCTGAGTTACATCCTGTATTATACCCCAGAGCTGCACTCACTATTCTGCTGCTGGTGCAGTCACTGTGTACATACATGACATTATTTATCCTGTACTGATCCTGAGTTACATCCTGTATTATACCCCAGAGCTGCACTCACTATTCTGCTGCTGGTGCAGTCACTGTACATACATGACATTACTTATCCTGTACTGATCCTGAGTTACATCCTGTATTATACCCCAGAGCTGCACTCACTATTCTGCTGCTGGTGCAGTCACTGTGTACATACATGACATTACTTATCCTGTACTGATCCTGAGTTACATCCTGTATTATACCCCAGAGCTGCACTCACTATTCTGCTGCTGGTGCAGTCACTGTACATACATGACATTACTTATCCTGTACTGATCCTGAGTTACATCCTGTATTATACCCCAGAGCTGCACTCACTATTCTGCTGCTGGTGCAGTCACTGTGTACATACATGACATTATTTATCCTGTACTGATCCTGAGTTACATCCTGTATTATACCCCAGAGCTGCACTCACTATTCTGCTGCTGGTGCAGTCACTGTACATACATGACATTACTTATCCTGTACTGATCCTGAGTTACATCCTGTATTATACCCCAGAGCTGCACTCACTATTCTGCTGCTGGTGCAGTCACTGTGTACATACATGACATTACTTATCCTGTACTGATCCTGAGTTACATCCTGTATTATACCCCAGAGCTGCACTCACTATTCTGCTTCTAGTGCAGTCACTGTGTTCATACATGACATTACTTATCCTGTACTGATCCTGAGTTACATCCTGTATTATACTCCAGAGCTGCACTCACTATTCTGCTGCTGGTGCAGTCACTGTGTACATACATGACATTACTTATCCTGTACTGATCCTGAGTTACATCCTGTATTATACCCCAGAGCTGCACTCACTATTCTGCTGCTGGTGCAGTCACTGTACATACATGACATTACTTATCCTGTACTGATCCTGAGTTACATCCTGTATTATACCCCAGAGCTGCACTCACTATTCTGCTGCTGGTGCAGTCACTGTACATACATGACATTACTTATCCTGTACTGATCCTGAGTTACATCCTGTATTATACCCCAGAGCTGCACTCACTATTCTGCTGCTGGTGCAGTCACTGTACATACATGACATTACTTATCCTGTACTGATCCTGAGTTACATCCTGTATTATACCCCAGAGCTGCACTCACTATTCTGCTGCTGGTGCAGTCACTGTGTACATACATGACATTATTTATCCTGTACTGATCCTGAGTTACATCCTGTATTATACCCCAGAGCTGCACTCACTATTCTGCTGCTGGTGCAGTCACTGTGTACATACATGACATTATTTATCCTGTACTGATCCTGAGTTACATCCTGTATTATACCCCAGAGCTGCACTCACTATTCTGCTGCTGGTGCAGTCACTGTGTACATACATGACATTACTTATCCTGTACTGATCCTGAGTTACATCCTGTATTATACCCCAGAGCTGCACTCACTATTCTGCTGCTGGTGCAGTCACTGTGTACATACATGACATTACTTATCCTGTACTGATCCTGAGTTACATCCTGTATTATACCCCAGAGCTGCACTCACTATTCTGCTGCTGGTGCAGTCACTGTGTACATACATGACATTACTTATCCTGTACTGATCCTGAGTTACATCCTGTATTATACCCCAGAGCTGCACTCACTATTCTGCTGCTGGTGCAGTCACTGTGTACATACATGACATTACTTATCCTGTACTGATCCTGAGTTACATCCTGTATTATACCCCAGAGCTGCATTCACTATTCTGCTGCTGGTGCAGTCACTGTACATACATGAAATTACTTATCCTGTACTGATCCTGAGTTACATCCTGTATTATACCCCAGAGCTGCACTCACTATTCTGCTGCTGGTGCAGTCACTGTGTACATACATGACATTACTTATCCTGTACTGATCCTGAGTTACATCCTGTATTATACCCCAGAGCTGCACTCACTATTCTGCTGCTGGTGCAGTCACTGTGTACATACATGGCATTACTTATCCTGTACTGATCCTGAGTTACATCCTGTATTATACTCCAGAGCTGCACTCACTATTCTGCTGCTGGTGCAGTCACTGTGTACATACATGACATTACTTATCCTGTACTGATCCTGAGTTACATCCTGTATTATACCCCAGAGCTGCACTCACTATTCTGCTGCTGGTGCAGTCACTGTGTACATACATGACATTACTTATCCTGTACTGATCCTGAGTTACATCCTGTATTATACCCCAGAGCTGCACTCACTATTCTGCTGCTGGTGCAGTCACTGTGTACATACATGACATTACTTATCCTGTACTGATCCTGAGTTACATCCTGTATTATACCCCAGAGCTGCACTCACTATTCTGCTGCTGGTGCAGTCACTGTGTACATACATGACATTACTTATCCTGTACTGATCCTGAGTTACATCCTGTATTATACCCCAGAGCTGCACTCACTATTCTGCTGCTGGTGCAGTCACTGTGTACATACATGACATTACTTATCCTGTACTGATCCTGAGTTACACCCTGTATTATACCCCAGAGCTGCACTCACTATTCTGCTGCTGGTGCAGTCACTGTACATACATGACATTACTTATCCTGTACTGATCCTGAGTTACATCCTGTATTATACTCCAGAGCTGCACTCACTATTCTGCTGCTGGTGCAGTCACTGTGTACATACATGACATTACTTATCCTGTACTGATCCTGAGTTACATCCTGTATTATACTCCAGAGCTGCACTCACTATTCTGCTGCTGGTGCAGTCACTGTGTACATACATGACATTACTTATCCTGTACTGATCCTGAGTTACATCCTGTATTATACCCCAGAGCTGCACTCACTATTCTGCTGCTGGTGCAGTCACTGTGTACATACATGACATTACTTATCCTGTACTGATCCTGAGTTACATCCTGTATTATACCCCAGAGCTGCACTCACTATTCTGCTGCTGGTGCAGTCACTGTGTACATACATGACATTACTTATCCTGTACTGATCCTGAGTTACATCCTGTATTATACTCCAGAGCTGCACTCACTATTCTGCTGCTGGTGCAGTCACTGTGTACATACATGACATTACTTATCCTGTACTGATCCTGAGTTACATCCTGTATTATACCCCAGAGCTGCACTCACTATTCTGCTGCTGGTGCAGTCACTGTGTACATACATGACATTACTTATCCTGTACTGATCCTGAGTTACATCCTGTATTATACCCCAGAGCTGCACTCACTATTCTGCTGCTGGTGCAGTCACTGTGTACATACATGACATTATTTATCCTGTACTGATCCTGAGTTACATCCTGTATTATACCCCAGAGCTGCACTCACTATTCTGCTGCTGGTGCAGTCACTGTGTACATACATGACATTACTTATCCTGTACTGATCCTGAGTTACATCCTGTATTATACCCCAGAGCTGCACTCACTATTCTGCTGCTGGTGCAGTCACTGTGTACATACATGACATTACTTATCCTGTACTGATCCTGAGTTACATCCTGTATTATACCCCAGAGCTGCACTCACTATTCTGCTGCTGGTGCAGTCACTGTGTACATACATGACATTATTTATCCTGTACTGATCCTGAGTTACATCCTGTATTATACCCCAGAGCTGCACTCACTATTCTGCTGCTGGTGCAGTCACTGTGTACATACATGACATTACTTATCCTGTACTGATCCTGAGTTACATCCTGTATTATACCCCAGAGCTGCACTCACTATTCTGCTGCTGGTGCAGTCACTGTGTACATACATGACATTACTTATCCTGTACTGATCCTGAGTTACATCCTGTATTATACTCCAGAGCTGCACTCACTATTGCTCATGTTCGTGACTAGTGATGATAGGGAGGACGGTTGGAGTTGTAGTTAGATCCGTTGCTGTATGGAGCTGGTGGAAGCCCCCCCTGTACACGTGTCCCCTGTGGATGACCCCCAGTTGTGATGACATTAGACACTAATTATAAAACATTTAATAAGGTTAAAGCGATAAATAATTTAACAAAAACAACAACAAGAACTAATTGATGGAGCGAGTGGTGGTCCCAGGGATCAGGCAGTGGTCCGGCAGGGAGACCCCGCAGCACGCCTGGGGATCTGGAGCCACCTGTAAACAGAAGTGGACTAAAGGACTACAACCACCATCCTCCTCTGCCCGTATCATGCTCAGAAGATGGAGGTTTGCAGCTCCCTCTTGAACATCCCCTCGAAGTTCAGATCCATCCCCATGAGATCTTCCTCCAGGTCGTCCAGCGCCCACTGGTGGTCAGTGAGCTCCAGGGCCTCCCACTCCGTCTGAAGACAGAGAGCATAATGCAAGGGGGTGCATTAGGGGAGCATTAGGGGAGTGGGGGGGTGCATTAGGGGAGAGGGAGCATTAGGGGAGGGGGAGCATTAGGGGAGGGGGGGAGCATTAGGGGAGGGGGGTGCAGGGGGAGCATTAGGGGAGGGGGGGAGCATTAGGGGAGGGGGGAGCATAAGGGGAGGGGGGTGCAGGGGGAGCATTAGGGGAGGGGGGGAGCAGGGGGAGCATTAGGGGAGGGGGGGAGCATTAGGGGTGCAGGGGGAGCATTAGGGGAGGGGGGGAGCAGGGGGAGCATTAGGGGAGGGGGGGAGCATTAGGGGAGGGGGGGAGCATTAGGGGAGGGGGGGAGCATTAGGGGAGGGGGGGAGCAGGGGGAGCATTAGGGGAGGGGGGAGCAGGGGGAGCATTAGGGGAGGGGGGGAGCATTAGGGGAGGGGGGGAGCATTAGGGGAGGGGGGTGCAGGGGGAGCATTAGGGGAGGGGGGGAGCATTAGGGGAGGGGGGGAGCATTAGGGGAGGGGGGTTGCAGGGGGAGCATTAGGGGAGGGGGGGAGCATAAGGGGAGGGGGGTGCAAGGGGAGCATTAGGGGAGGGGGGTGCAAGGGGAGCATTAGGGGAGGGGGGTGCAAGGGGAGCATTAGGGGAGGGGGGTGCAGGGGGAGCATTAGGGGAGGGGGTGCAAGGGGAGCATTAGGGGAGGGGGGTGCATTAGGGGAGGGGGGTGCAGGGGGCCCTTGTTCCCACATCAGGGGTGCACTCACCTTGAAGGCCTTGTTGGTGTCCGCGGGCATAGCCATGGCCGCTCCGGTCATCTGCTCCTGCATGACGCGTGACTGGTCTGCAGCTGAGGAGACACACAGGTAAGTACTGGCAGCCGAGGCGCCTCCGCCTGGTCAGACAGGGTACTGCAGGGGCCTCTTACCATTGTCCTGCCCCAGGATCAGGGAGTAGATGCTCCTCAGACCAAACACATTGAGGAAATACCAGGAAGCAGAGCTGACCCTGCGGAGAGAAGCGGATGAGCGGCCATGATGAGCGGGGGAGGGGAGGGGGGAGGAGTCACTTACCAGGAGGCGTCCAGGGACAGCAGCTCAATCCCCTGCTGCAACATCGGCTTGAAGCGCAGAGTCAGCGGGAAGGGAACCTTAGCTACAAGACACAACGCACCAATCACAGGAGAGCGAGGGCTGCCGGGACCAGACACCAACCAATCACAGGGGAGCGAGGGCTGCCGGGACCAGACACCAACCAATCACAGGATAGCGAGGGCTGCCGGGACCAGACACCAACCAATCACAGGGGAGCGAGGGCTGCCGGGACCAGACACCAACCAATCACAGGGGAGCGAGGGCTGCCGGGACCAGACACCAACCAATCACAGGGGAGCGAGGGCTGCCGGGACCAGACACCAACCAATCACAGGATAGCGAGGGCTGCCGAGACCAGACACCAACCAATCCCAGGGGAGCGAGGGCTGCCGGGACCAGACACCAACCAATCCCAGGAGAGCGAGGGCTGCCGGGACCAGACACCAACCAATCCCAGGGGAGCGAGGGCTGCCGGGACCAGACACCAACCAATCACAGGATAGCGAGGGCTGCCGGGACCAGACACCAACCAATCACAGGATAGCGAGGGCTGCCGGGACCAGACACCAACCAATCACAGGATAGCGAGGGCTGCCGGGACCAGACACCAACCAATCACAGGAAAGCGAGGGCTGCCGGGACCAGACACCAACCAATCACAGGGGAGCGAGGGCTGCCGGGACCAGACACCAACCAATCACAGGGGAGCGAGGGCTGCCGAGACCAGACACCAACCAATCCCAGGGGAGCGAGGGCTGCCGGGACCAGACACCAACCAATCACAGGGGAGCGAGGGCTGCCGGGACCAACCAATCCCAGGGGAGCGAGGGCTGCCGGGACCAGACACCAACCAATCACAGGGGAGCGAGGGCTGCCGG
Source organism: Engystomops pustulosus (assembly GCF_040894005.1). NCBI lineage: Eukaryota > Metazoa > Chordata > Amphibia > Anura > Leptodactylidae > Engystomops > Engystomops pustulosus. The sequence continues at coordinate 6,861 of NW_027285296.1, read as the reverse complement.
GACCAACCAATCCCAGGGGAGCGAGGGCTGCCGGGACCAACCAATCCCAGGGGAGCGAGGGCTGCCGGGACCAACCAATCCCAGGGGAGCGAGGGCTGCCGGGACCAGACACCAACCAATCCCAGGAGAGCGAGGGCTGCCGGGACCAGACACCAACCAATCCCAGGAGAGCGAGGGCTGCCGGGACCAGACACCAACCAATCCAGGAGAGCGAGGGCTGCCGGGACCAGACACCAACCAATCCCAGGGGAGCGAGGGCTGCCGGGACCAGACACCAACCAATCCCAGGAGAGCGAGGGCTGCCGGGACCAGACACCAACCAATCCCAGGAGAGCGAGGGCTGCCGGGACCAGACACCAACCAATCCCAGGAGAGCGAGGGCTGCCGGGACCAGACACCAACCAATCCCAGGAGGAGCGAGGGCTGCCGGGACCAGACACCAACCAATCCCAGGGGAGCGAGGGCTGCCGGGACCAGACACCAACCAATCCCAGGAGAGCGAGGGCTGCCGGGACCAACCAATCCCAGGAGAGCGAGGGCTGCCGGGACCAGACACCAACCAATCCCAGGGGAGCGAGGGCTGCCGGGACCAGACACCAACCAATCACAGGGGAGCGAGGGCTGCCGGGACCAGACACCAACCAATCCCAGGAGAGCGAGGGCTGCCGGGACCAACCAATCCCAGGAGAGCGAGGCTGCCGGGACCAGACACCAACCAATCCCAGGGGAGCGAGGGCTGCCGGGACCAGACACCAACCAATCACAGGGGAGCGAGGGCTGCCGGGACCAGACACCAACCAATCACAGGGAGCGAGGGCTGCCGGGACCAACCAATCCAGGGAGCAAGGGCTGCCGGGACCAACCAATCCCAGGGGAGCGAGGGCTGCCGGGACCAGACACCAACCAATCCCAGGAGAGCGAGGGCTGCCGAGACCAGACACCAACCAATCCCAGGGGAGCGAGGGCTGCCGGGACCAGACACCAACCAATCACAGGGGAGCGAGGGCTGCCGGGACCAACCAATCCCAGGGGAGCGAGGGCTGCCGGGACCAACCAATCCCAGGGGAGCGAGGGCTGCCGGGACCAGACACCAACCAATCCCAGGAGAGCGAGGGCTGCCGGGACCAGACACCAACCAATCCCAGGAGAGCGAGGGCTGCCGGGACCAGACACCAACCAATCCCAGGAGAGCGAGGGCTGCCGGGACCAGACACCAACCAATCACAGGAGAGCGAGGGCTGCCGGGACCAGACACCAACCAATCACAGGAGAGCGAGGGCTGCCGGGACCAGACACCAACCAATCACAGGGGAGCGAGGGCTGCCAGGACCAGACACCAACCAATCCCAGGGGAGCGAGGGCTGCCGGGACCAGACACCAACCAATCACAGGGGAGCGAGGGCTGCCGGGACCAACCAATCCCAGGGGAGCGAGGGCTGCCGGGACCAACCAATCCCAGGGGAGCGAGGGCTGCCGGGACCAACCAATCCCAGGGGAGCGAGGGCTGCCGGGACCAACCAATCCCAGGGGAGCGAGGGCTGCCGGGACCAACCAATCCCAGGGGAGCGAGGGCTGCCGGGACCAGACACCAACCAATCCCAGGAGAGCGAGGGCTGCCGGGACCAGACACCAACCAATCCCAGGAGAGCGAGGGCTGCCGGGACCAGACACCAACCAATCCCAGGGGAGCGAGGGCTGCCGGGACCAGACACCAACCAATCCCAGGAGAGCGAGGGCTGCCGGGACCAGACACCAACCAATCCCAGGGGAGCGAGGGCTGCCGGACCAGACACCAACCAATCCCAGGGGAGCGAGGCTGCCGGGACCAGACACCAACCAATCCCAGGGGAGCGAGGGCTGCCGGGACCAGACACCAACCAATCACAGGGGAGCGAGGGCTGCCGGGACCAGACACCAACCAATCCCAGGGGAGCGAGGGCTGCCGGGACCAACCAATCCCAGGGGAGCGAGGGCTGCCGGGACCAACCAATCCCAGGGGAGCGAGGGCTGCCGGGACCAGACACCAACCAATTCCAGGAGAGCGAGGGCTGCCGAGACCAGACACCAACCAATCCCAGGGAGCGAGGGCTGCCGGGATCAGACACCAACCAATCACAGGGGAGCGAGGGCTGCCGGGACCAACCAATCCCAGGGGAGCGAGGGCTGCCGGGACCAACCAATCCCAGGGGAGCGAGGGCTGCCGGGACCAGACACCAACCAATCCCAGGAGAGCGAGGGCTGCCGGGACCAGACACCAACCAATCCCAGGAGAGCGAGGGCTGCCGGGACCAGACACCAACCAATCCCAGGAGAGCGAGGGCTGCCGGGACCAGACACCAACCAATCCCAGGAGAGCGAGGGCTGCCGGGACCAGACACCAACCAATCACAGGAGAGCGAGGGCTGCCGGGACCAGACACCAACCAATCACAGGGGAGCGAGGGCTGCCGGGACCAGACACCAACCAATCCCAGGGGAGCGAGGGCTGCCGGGACCAGACACCAACCAATCCCAGGGGAGCGAGGGCTGCCGGGACCAGACACCAACCAATCACAGGATAGCGAGGGCTGCCGGGACCAGACACCAACCAATCACAGGGGAGCGAGGGCTGCCGGGACCAGACACCAACCAATCACAGGGGAGCGAGGGCTGCCGGGACCAGACACCAACCAATCAAAGGAGAGCGAGGGCTGCCGGGACCAGACACCAACCAATCACAGGATAGCGAGGGCTGCCGGGACCAGACACCAACCAATTCAAGGATAGCGAGGGCTGCCGGGACCAGACACCAACCAATCACAGGGGAGCGAGGGCTGCCGGGACCAGACACCAACCAATCACAGGATAGCGAGGGCTGCCGGGACCAGACACCAACCAATCACAGGATAGCGAGGGCTGCCGGGACCAGACACCAACCAATCACAGGATAGCGAGGGCTGCCGGGACCAGACACCAACCAATCACAGGATAGCGAGGGCTGCCGGGACCAACCAATCACAGGAGAGCGAGGGCTGCCGGGACCAGACACCAACCAATCAGATGGGATGCCCCTCCCCTTACGCTAGGCTCAGGGTCACTGACTTGTCACAAATCCGGAGAAGGTCATGTTGATCCACCCCCCGATGAGGATCATGGGCAGCACATTGGTCACATTCCCCTTCATCATGTCCGTCAGCATAGAGGGGTCTGCGGAGGAGGAGGAGACACAGGTGAGAGCCCCCCAACACCTAATATACAGTGTAACCCCCGCCCCCCCTATACAGAGCCTCCGCCCCCCATACACCTGTTATATACAGAGCCCCCCCCCATACTCCTGTTATATACAGAGCCCCCCCCATACACCTGTTATATACAGAGCCCCCCCCCCATACACCTGTTATATACAGAGCCCACCCCCCATACACCTGTTATATACAGAGCCCACCCCCCATACACCTGTTATATACAGAGCCCACCCCCATACACCTGTTATATACAGAGCCCACCCCCCCATACACCTGTTATATACAGAGCCCACCCCCCCATACACCTGTTATATACAGAGCCCCCCCCCCATACACCTGTTATATACAGAGCCCCCCCCCCATACACCTGTTATATACAGAGCCCCCCCCCATACACCTGTTATATACAGAGCCCCCCCCCATACACCTGTTATATACAGAGCCCCCCCCCATACACCTGTTATATACAGAGCCCCCCCCATACACCTGTTATATACAGAGCCCCCCCCCCATACACCTGTTATATACAGAGCCCCCCCCCCATACACCTGTTATATACAGAGCCCCCCCCATACACCTGTTATATACAGAGCCCCCCCCATACACCTGTTATATACAGAGCCCCCCCCCCATACACCTGTTATATACAGAGCCCCCCCCATACACCTGTTATATACAGAGCCCCCCCATACACCTGTTATATACAGAGCCCCCCCCATACACCTGTTATATACAGAGCCCCCCCCATACACCTGTTATATACAGAGCCCCCCCCCATACACCTGTTATATACAGAGCCCCCCCCCATACACCTGTTATATACAGAGCCCCCCCCCATACACCTGTTATATACAGAGCCCCCCCCCATACACCTGTTATATACAGAGCCCCCCCCCATACACCTGTTATATACAGAGCCCCCCCCATACACCTGTTATATACAGAGCCCCCCCCCCATACACCTGTTATATACAGAGCCCCCCCCATACACCTGTTATATACAGAGCCCCCCCCCCCATACACCTGTTATATACAGAGCCCCCCCCCATACTCCTGTTATATACAGAGCCCCCCCCATACTCCTGTTATATACAGAGCCCCCCCCCCCATACTCCTGTTATATACAGAGCCCCCCCCCATACTCCTGTTATATACAGAGCCCCCCCCCATACACCTGTTATATACAGAGCCCCCCCATACACCTGTTATATACAGAGCCCCCCCCATACACCTGTTATATACAGAGCCCCCCCCCATACACCTGTTATATACAGAGCCCCCCCCCATACACCTGTTATATACAGAGCCCACCCCCCATACACCTGTTATATACAGAGCCCACCCCCCATACACCTGTTATATACAGAGCCCCCCCCCCATACACCTGTTATATACAGAGCCCCCCCCCCATACACCTGTTATATACAGAGCCCCCCCCATACACCTGTTATATACAGAGCCCCCCCCCATACACCTGTTATATACAGAGCCCCCCCCCCATACATGTGGAGGACGCACCGGTCATGGGGGACGGGGGGACGACTTTCCTCTTGGTCTTTTTGAAGAATCCGTCCTCCGGGTTATTAAAGTAAAACTTTCTCATCAGAAAAGACTGAAAGGAGAAAGAGAAATCACAGGGAAAGTATGTGACCCCCCAGCAGGGGGCGGGGAGAGGGGCGGGGCAAGGAGGAAGAGGAGGGAGGAGAGAGAGAGAAATCACAGGGAAAGTATGTGACCCCCCAGCAGGGGGCGGGACAAGGAGAGGGAGAGGAGGGAGGAGAGAGAAATCACAGGGAAAGTATGTGACCCCCCCAGCAGGGGGCGGGGAGAGGGGCGGGGCAAGGAGGAAGAGGAGGGAGGAGAGAGAAATCACAGCGAAAGTATGTGACCCCCCAGCAGGGGGCGGGGCAAGGAGGAAGAGGCGGGAGGAGAGAAAGAGAAATCACAGGGAAAGTATGTGACCCCCAGCAGGGGGCGGGGAGAGGGGCGGGGCAAGGAGAAAGAGGAGGGAGGAGAGAAAGAGAAATCACAGGGAAAGTATGTGACCCCCAGCAGGGGGCGGGGAGAGGGGCGGGGCAAGGAGGAAGAGGAGGGAGGAGAGAGAAATCACTGGGAAAGTATGTGACCCCCCAGCAGGGGGCGGGGAGAGGGGCGGGGCAAGGAGGAAGAGGAGGGAGGAGAGAGAGAGAAATCACAGGGAAAGTATGTGACCCCCCAGCAGGGGGCGGGGAGAGGGGCGGGGCAAGGAGGAAGAGGAGGGAGGAGAGAGAGAGAAATCACAGGGAAAGTATGTGACCCCCCAGCAGGGGGCGGGACAAGGAGAGGGAGAGGAGGGAGGAGAGAGAAATCACAGGGAAAGTATGTGACCCCCCCAGCAGGGGGCGGGGAGAGGGGCGGGGCAAGGAGGAAGAGGAGGGAGGAGAGAGAAATCACAGCGAAAGTATGTGACCCCCCAGCAGGGGGCGGGGCAAGGAGGAAGAGGCGGGAGGAGAGAAAGAGAAATCACAGGGAAAGTATGTGACCCCCAGCAGGGGGCGGGGAGAGGGGCGGGGCAAGGAGAAAGAGGAGGGAGGAGAGAAAGAGAAATCACAGGGAAAGTATGTGACCCCCAGCAGGGGGCGGGGAGAGGGGCGGGGCAAGGAGGAAGAGGAGGGAGGAGAGAGAAATCACTGGGAAAGTATGTGACCCCCCAGCAGGGGGCGGGGAGAGGGGCGGGGCAAGGAGGAAGAGGAGGGAGGAGAGAGAGAGAAATCACAGGGAAAGTATGTGACCCCCCGAGCAGGGGGCGGGACAAGGAGAGGGAGAGGAGGGAGGAGAGAGAAATCACAGGGAAAGTATGTGACCCCCCGAGCAGGGGGCGGGACAAGGAGAGGGAGAGGAGGGAGGAGAGAGAAATCACAGGGAAAGTATGTGACCCCCCCCAGCAGGGGGCGGGGAGAGGGGCGGGGCAAGGAGGAAGAGGAGGGAGGAGAGAGAAATCACTGGGAAAGTATGTGACCCCCCAGCAGGGGGCGGGGAGAGGGGCGGGGCAAGGAGGAAGAGGAGGGAGGAGAGAGAGAGAAATCACAGGGAAAGTATGTGACCCCCCGAGCAGGGGCGGGACAAGGAGAGGGAGAGGAGGGAGGAGAGAGAAATCACAGGGAAAGTATGTGACCCCCCCAGCAGGGGGCGGGGAGAGGGGCGGGGCAAGGAGGAAGAGGAGGGAGGAGAGAGAAATCACAGGGAAAGTATGTGACCCCCCAGCAGGGGCGGGGAGAGGGGCGGGACAAGGAGAGGGAGAGGAGGGAGGAGAGAGAAATCACAGGGAAAGTATGTGACCCCCAGCAGGGGGTGGGGAGAGGGGCGGGGCAAGGAGGAAGAGGAGGGAGGAGAGAGAAATCACAGCGAAAGTATGTGACCCCCCAGCAGGGGGCGGGACAAGGAGAGGGAGAGGAGGGAGGAGAGAGAAATCACAGCGAAAGTATGTGACCCCCCAGCAGGGGGCGGGGCAAGGAGGAAGAGGCGGGAGGAGAGAAAGAGAAATCACAGGGAAAGTATGTGACCCCCCCCCCGAGCAGGGGGCGGGACAAGGAGAGGGAGAGGAGGGAGGAGAGAGAAATCACAGGGAAAGTATGTGACCCCCCAGCAGGGGGCGGGGA